>NW_017306809.1:1092849-1135143 GCF_000935625.1 Nanorana parkeri
CTGCCTACAGGATTTATGTTTTACTATTTTTTATATTTTTATTTTAATTATTAACAGGATGTGTATTATTTTAATATTAACAGGATGTGATTTATTTTTAAATCACATCCTGTAAATTCATAACTGGGGACACATAATAAGGCCGGGCTGTGAGGGGAGAGAGAGGAGTCGGCTGTCAGAAGCTGGCCGAGCGTCTCTCTCTCTCTTCTCCTCACCGCTTGGCCTTAGTTCTGAGACAGCGGCTCCCCCGCCGCCGGCTGCAACGGTTCCTTCACTTCTTCTCGGATCCCCGCTGCATACAGATGGGGAGAGCAGTGGGGATTCAGAGAAGCCCCACGGACGGGAGGAGAGGACATCGCGATCACTGGTAGATCGCGATCGACCTTATGGGTACCCCTGCTCTAAATGATACATTTTCCAATTCTACTAATTTAGTAATTTCAGTAATGTGAGGTGCATGGTTGGAAGACATACCTAAACTTCAGTAGGATGTGGTATAATCATCCATTTTACAACGTTAGTATTGACTGACTTTGCTCTTTGTTCATTCACTTTAACTTTTGCTGCTCCACGTATTGGAAGGTGTTCATACTTCACCCTCGAGGGCTCATTCCCATTCTTATTCTCAGTGTATGCTGTCAGTGGAGTGATCTGTAACAAAGAGGCAAATCTATAGTAAATGGAAAAAAAAAAGGAAAAGTCTTTCCTAACAGCATATTAGCAGGGCCGGATTCCCGACAAAGCCACCGGGGCCCGTCCTCGGGGCAACACAGAGCAGAGGGACGGCACAGGTTTGAAGTCTCCTGACGCCCGGAACATGGAGTTCTGGTCGCTGGGCGGTAATTTGTTTTCTACATTTAGCCCTGCTTTGCACAAGCAGGGCTAAATGTAGAACGGGGATACCTACTTGTTTCTTTACAAGTGATCTTGGCGATGTCGCCAAGATCAGTTGTAATCAGACTGCAGGCTGTCCGTCCTCCCCTGCCGCCCCCCTCCCTCCACTGCACCTACCTCTCTCCCTTTATGCTGGCTGCGTCCTCCTGGCTCCGTCCTCATTTCGCTGGCCATCGCTGTCTTCAGGATGGAGAGCGGTGAGCAGAGCGGCAGGGTTAAAAGTAACCCTGCCACTACGTGTATACAGTGAGAGGGGAGAGCAGTCTTCCCCTCTCACCATCTGCATTAACATAAATGGACTATTATCCATTTACTAATTACTGGACTTACTATTTACTACTCATAACAACCAGTTAGATTGTAGGCTATATTTTTTAACCAGCGCTTCATAGTTGAAAGCTGATATGTTGGTTTTGACACAACAGACCATTTAACTTTGAGCACTCATCAATTATTCACTAGAGTTTATTTTTGGATATAGAAAAAATGGCTATGCCAGTCAAGCCAAGAAGATCACTTAAATCATAGGAGCTACTCAAATGTCAAATGTCTCCAGATTAAATAGAACTGTAGAATATCTTACTACATGTTATGCAGCAGAGAAAGCTTTACTCCTGCTGCTACTGCACACTAAAGTACCACTTTTATTGAAGTTGAAGACCATTTTGCTATTCATAATGGCTAAAGGGCAATTGTTCTGTTATAGTAACTACTGAATTAATTAAGAGTCTTATAAATACTTGATACGAAAAGTATTTCTATGTGAAAAAAGCAGATGTTATTAGCCCTTGTTTGCCCTTGGTGAGTAACTATGCATGGCATGTGGGCAACACTGCTTCTTTTAAAGTAAACCTAATATGGCCATCAAAGCACATAAACGGTTTATGCTCAACCCGTGGTTTAAGAGCCACATGTGACCTTTTTGTTGTGTGGCTCCTCGACCTCAAAATTCTGTTGTGGAATTGGAACCATTAATTTATAATTGAAATTTAGTAGTGATCTCTAATAGCCTCATGTAAAATGTTCCCAGTCTCTCAGTGTCCTCTGCAGCATGTCACTAGTCTGCAACCAAAACTGTAGCATGACCCTAATCTCTGATCATTATTTCCTCTAGTGCATGTGCAGTCTCTGACAATCCTTTCTAGCACTACATACAGTATACTAAACATTACAAGCATCCTTTTTGCGATGTCAAGTGGGCATCCACTCTAAGGCTCCTATAACTCGTAAACTGACAACCACTGATATAAATGACCATTTCTAAACCTGATTCCAGGGCCCTTCCGAGGCTTAGTGCTTTATGCAACCTTGAAGATAAGTTAAGACAAAGTATGCAACTTGAGCATGGGATCCATAATTCTACCCAAGCACAAGTAGCTGATTTGACGATAAGCACAGGTGATTGTAGGTACCACAAAGTTCCTAATTTTACCAGTAATAGTAATTTATACACTTTTGGTTTACTGTAAGCACAGACTAAGAATGGATCAGGACATCACATTTTACAACTAAAATCTAAAAAATCAAAGGAATGCTTGGTGTTTAATAAAGTTTAATAAAGTAAAGTTTATTAAAAAATATTGCTTCATATTAAACCGAGCATAACTAATTACTACTGTGCATTTTATTACTGTAAAAGACATAAGCCTGCTGGCAAATATTATTATTGTCTTTTCCCCATGTCACTGCGTTTCAGTATCACAACATGTCTCATGACATTTTTAACAAGGTAAAATTCACTGGTAAAATAAAGTACATTTCTATGGAAGTCTTACATAATGTATTCTTGTTCCAGATATCATTCAAACAACCACCTCACAGCCTTCTACAAAGTATAATATTTCAGCAACTTCAGTTCCTCTCTCTCCTCCTACTGGTGGAACAACATCTCATTTAAACTCTACAACTTCCAGTTCAGCTCCTACAAATGAAATCACAAGCAGCAGAACTGAAGAATCGCCCACAGCACCAACTGCTGAAACAACAACAACAGTATATCTGAACACTACTGTGACTTCAGCTAGAACAACATCCAATGCAACGGAAGATGTTCATTCAACCCAGGGCTCATATCCTAGCACCACATCTTCTAGCAATGACAGTTTGACAGCAGCATTAAGTACCACTGAAGGAGACTCAACAACATTGCATTTAAATGCCACATTGCCAACGGTGGGGCCCACTGTAACAGTGAGTGGGTATTCACCCAATGTCTTAACATCTAACATCAGCACAACAGGAATTGACTCTGAAGGAGGGTCAACAACCTCACCTATTATGAATGCTGAAGTGTCCACATCATCACAAGTATCTACCAATGAGTTTTCACTAAGTTCAGCAGCGTCTGCTTCTGTACGTTCGACTGAAGAACCTGCAATATCTCATCTGGCCACCACTAATTCCACAGTAAGAGTGACGCTGAATAGCACCACTGAAGTGGCATATACATCTGTAGAATCAATAACTAAAACAAATTCTACAAGAGTAAGCACCACAGGTTTCACAGAAACAGCAAATGCCTTTAATACTACCACTGTAGATTCCCCTTCATCACCAACTACTATTGTTGAAAAATACTCAACAAGCATACAAGCAACAAATTCTGGCAGTTCTACAAAATCAGCTCTAACCACAATTGAAGCCACAGCAAGTGAAACGCAAAGCCTAACAGAAACTGTGATTTCATCAGTGAGCCCAACTGCTAATACAAATGTAACAGAATTTGGATCTGCAAGTTCCACAACAACTAGTACTGTCAGTGCAACCACTACTAGTTCATCAACATCAGCAACTACTTCAGGTTCCACAGTAACAACCATGACCAATGCCGCCAGCAGTACAAGATCAACAACATCACCATCTACTTCAACAGCTTCAGTTACTCTCTCTCCTACTGCAGGTTCCACAGTAACAACCATGACCAATGCTGCCAGCAGTACAAGCTCAACAACATCAACATCTACTTCAACAGCTTCAGTTACTCTCTCGCCTACTGCAGGTTCCACAGTAACAACCATGACCAATGCTGCCAGCAGTACAAGCTCAACAACATCACCATCTACTTCAACAGCTTCAGTTACTCTCTCTCCTACTGCAGGTTCCACAGTAACAACCATGACCAATGACCACAGCACCAACTGCTGAAACAACAACAACAGTATATCTGAACACTACTGTGACTTCAGCTAGAACAACATCCAATGCAACGGAAGATGTTCATTCAACCCAGGGCTCATATCCTAGCACCACATCTTCTAGCAATGACAGTTTGACAGCAGCATTAGGTACCACTGAAGGAGACTCAACAACATTACATTTAAATGCCACATTGCCAACGGTGGGGCCCACTGTAACAGTGAGTGGGTATTCACCCAATGTCTTAACATCTAACATCAGCACAACAGGAATTGACTCTGAAGGAGGGTCAACAACCTCACCTATTATGAATGCTGAAGTGTCCACATCATCACAAGTATCTACCAATGAGTTTTCACTAAGTTCAGCAGCGTCTGCTTCTGTACGTTCGACTGAAGAACCTGCAATATCTCATCTGGCCACCACTAATTCCACAGTAAGAGTGACGCTGAATAGCACCACTGAAGTGGCATATACATCTGTAGAATCAATAACTAAAACAAATTCTACAAGAGTACGCACACCAGGTTTAAACAAGCATACAAGCAACAAATTCTGGCAGTTCTACAAAATCAGCTCTAACCACAATTGAAGCCACAGCAAGTGAAACACAAAGCCTAACAGAAACTGTGATTTCATCAGTGAGCCCAACTGCTAATACAAATGTAACAGAATTTGGATCTGCAAGTTCCACAACAACTAGTACTGTCAGTGCAACCACTACTAGTTCATCAACATCAGCAACTACTTCAGGTTCCACAGTAACAACCATGACCAATGCTGCCAGCAGTACAAGCTCAACAACATCACCATCTACTTCAACAGCTTCAGTTACTCTCTCTCCTACTGCAGGTTCCACAGTAACAACCATGACCAATGCTGCCAGCAGTACAAGCTCAACAACATCAACATCTACTTCAACAGCTTCAGTTCCTCTCTCTCCTACTGCAAGTTCCACAGTAACAACCATGACCAATGCTGCCAGCAGTACAAGCTCAACAACATCACCATCTACTTCAGCAACTTCAGTTCCTCTCTCTCCTCCGACTGGGGGAACAACTTCTCATTTAAACTATACAACTTCCAGTTCAGCTCCTGCAAATGAAATAACAAGCAGCAGAACTGAAGAATCAACCACAGCACCGACTGCTGAAACAACAACAACAGTATATCTGAACACTACTGTGACTTCAGCTAGAACAACATCCAATGCAACGGAAGATGTTCATTCAACCCAGGGCTCATATCCTAGCACCACATCTTCTAGCAATGACAGTTTGACAGCAGCATTAAGTACCACTGAAGGAGACTCAACAACATTGCATTTAAATGCCACATTGCCAACGGTGGGGCCCACTGTAACAGTGAGTGGGTATTCACGCAATGTCTTAACATCTAACATCAGCACAACACGAATTGGCTCTGAAGGAGGGTTAACAACCTCACCTATTATGAATGCTGAAGTGTCCACATCATCACAAGTATCTACCAATGAGTTTTCACTAAGTTCAGCAGCGTCTGCTTCTGTACGTTCGACTGAAGAACCTGCAATATCTCATCTGGCCACCACTAATTCCACAGTAAGAGTGACGCTGAATAGCACCACTGAAGTGGCATATACATCTGTAGAATCAATAACTAAAACGAATTCTACAAGAGTAAGCACCACAGGTTTCACAGAAACAGCAAATGCCTTTAATACTACCACTGTAGATTCCCCTTCATCACCAACTACTATTGTTGAAAAATACTCAACAAGCATACAAGCAACAAATTCTGGCAGTTCTACAAAATCAGCTCTAACCACAATTGAAGCCACAGCAAGTGAAACGCAAAGCCTAACAGAAACTGTGATTTCATCAGTGAGCCCAACTGCTAATACAAATGTAACAGAATTTGGATCTGCAAGTTCCACAACAACTAGTACTGTCAGTGCAACCACTACTAGTTCATCAACATCAGCAACTACTTCAGGTTCCACAGTAACAACCATGACCAATGCTGCCAGCAGTACAAGCTCAACAACAGCACCATCTATCCCTAATAATAACATAACTGGGGTTAGTACCGCAAGTTCCACAGTAACAACTATTGCCAGTACTGACAGTTCCAGCACCACAAGCTCAACAACATTGTCATCTCCTGTTGGTGGAGAGCATACAACATTACATTTAAG
Organism: Nanorana parkeri; assembly: GCF_000935625.1. Lineage (NCBI taxonomy): Eukaryota > Metazoa > Chordata > Amphibia > Anura > Dicroglossidae > Nanorana > Nanorana parkeri. Next base: position 1,099,055 of record NW_017306809.1, read on the forward strand.
CACCACAGGATCCACAGTAAATATTACATTTAGCGTAACAAATGCTATCAGTTTATTAACTGAAAACAATGCAACTGGAGCTGCAACTGCAATTTCAGCAATTACATCAACTAGCACTTCTGAAAGACCTACAACATCACATCCCTCAACCACTGTACCCACTTCAATGCCAACACAAAATTCAACTGAAATTCCATCAATCAACTCTACAACTGCTAATAATAATATGATAGGAGGTAATACTGTAAGTTTCACAACATCCAACATGATCAGTGCTGTCAAGTCCAGCAGCACAAGCTCAACAACATTGTCACCTACTATTGCTGAAGAGTATACAACATCACATTTAAACATCACAGAATCCACAACAAACATGACATTCCACGTAACAGATGCTGTAATTTCAACTTTTAAAGGCAGTGTAACAGACCCAACATCTTTAGGTTCAACAACCACATCAACTACCACTTCTGGAAGACCTGCAACATCACATCTCACCACCACTGAACCTATTGCAATAACAACACACAATATAACAGAAAATATGAATTCACCAATAAGCTTAACCACTAATATTAATATAGCAAGAGTTAGTACTCCAGGTCCCACAGCGATAACTATGGCCAGTAGTGTTAGTTCCAGCACCACAAGCTCAACAACATTGTCAACTCCTGTTGGTGGAGAGCTTACAACATCACATGTAAACATCACAGGATCAACAGCATATATTACATTCAATGTAACAAATGCTTTCAATTCAACTTCTGAAGGCTACCTAACCAGAACTACAACTGCAAGTTCAGAAGCCACATCAACCACCACTTCTGGAGGCCCTGCAACATCACATCTTACCAGCACTATACACACTTCAACAACTTCGCACAATGTAACAGACAATATGCATTCATCGATCAACTCAACAATTGCTAATAATATAACAGGAGTTAGTTCTTCAAGTTCCACAGTAACATCCATGGTCAGTGGTGTCAGTTCCAGCAATACAAGCTCAACAACATTGCCATCTACTATTGCTGGGGAGCATACAACATCACATTTAAGCACCATAGGATCCACAGCAAATACAACAATCAGTGCAACAGATGAAGTAAATTCGACTTTTAAAAGCAAAGCCACTGGAACCGCCACTGAAACTTCAACAACCATATCAACCACCAGCTTCGGAAGATCTACAGCATCACCTTTAACAACCACTGTACCTACTGCAAGAACATACAATGTAACAGAAAATGTGTATCCATCTTCAGCCTTTAAAAAGAATGAAACAGAGGTTAGCACAAGTTCCACAGCAATTGTCATGAACAGCACTCCTAACACAACAAATTCATCAACTGCTAAGGCAACACTGCAATTAACATCAGAAATAACCACCACTGGATCTACAGCAAGCACAATTAATTTAACAAACTATTCAACTTTAAATCACAATATGACTGTAATTACCAGAAGTTCAACAACAGCACCAACTGCGAATGCTGTACATTCGACATCATCACCTTTAAGTACCACTATATCGACAGCAATCACACAACTAAAAGTAACAGAGACTTTCAATTCAACCCTGAGTTCTTTTTCTATTAATGAAACAGTTAGTAGCACTAATAACACAACTCAAACTACCAACTTTAAAGAACCAACCACATCAAATCTGAACACTGAAGTGGCCAAAGAGACTAGAACACCTAGTTTTACAAAGCCTGGTAATTCAACTTGGAGTTCAGGTGCCAGCACACAAAGTTCTAGTACTGCAAGTTCTACAAGTGCACATGCAACTACTCCCAAGGTTGTAACATCACAGATAAACATTTCTGCATCGACAGAAAGTAAAATGTCTGATGTTACACAGCCTGACTATTCAAGTATGAATACTACATCTAATACTAACACAACAGGAACTAAAGTTTCAAAAATAACACAAACAAGCAACGATGGCATTCAGACCAATGTCACAACAGCTGAAAATGTGTATCCTTCTCTGAGCTCTACATCTAAGGCTAACATCACTCTAACCAGTACTGCAACTACAACAACTGTACAACAAGCAACATCACACATTAATAACTCAACAACCACAGTGACTACAAGACCAACATCTACAGTGATGAACTCTTCAACCTCAAGTTCAGCCACTATTAATTCTACTACTATTAAATCAACAACAACAAAAACAACTACAACAGAAGTGAATGTTACAAGCATGTCAACTAATATTAAAACTTCAAATGTGTCCACCAGTGCTAACACTACAACTTCTACCAGTGTAGCAAGCACTGCAACTTCTACAAGCACATCTACAGGTGAGGTGCTACCAGAAATGGTTATGCATGTTAAAGTAAATGTCAAGTCAAATATATTTCAGTTTGTTTTGTATTACTTAGTTTTGGACACAGTGACAAAGCACTAGAATACTTGTTGATTTTTATGCAGCTATCTAGGGCTCTGTTAGGGAGAGTTTCCCTCACTTCCTGCCCTGCTAACAGCATTTTGCCAGACAGGAATTTAGGGGAACTCTCAAACAGCAACACAGGCAGAAATAAAAATGCTTTTCTTTAGTAGAGCAGGGGAAAGCTAAAACCCTCATCGGATTTGTATTTATGTCTGTCTGGTGAAATAGATGTCAGCAGGGCAGAAAGTGAGTGTTGCCAACAGAGCTCTGGAGCTCAGTAAAAGCTAGACAGGGATACTAATTCTTCTCAAGCCACATGCTACTTATAATATCATCATGCGATCTTTTCTAATGGAACTTTTTCTGTTTAGGAACTACAGCCACTAACTGCAGCCCCTCGGCCTGCCCGTTAGGATATTGTAGCAATGGAGGAACATGTACCTTTAATACATCAACATGCAGTCTGGAATGCAAATGTCTTTCACCATACACAGGAAGCAAATGTAATTCTGTTGGGTACACCTTCACTCCTCAGCCTTACAGAGGTATGTATAACATACAGCTATCAAGCTGCAATACAAATGAGCTTTGCAAAAACTCTGTAGTGATAATATGTAATGTTATACATTATATACAGTATATTTAAGAGAGACATGATAATTCATTTCAGTTATATAATTGGGAAGAGAAGAGGTGGTGTTATGACGTGTGTCCCTATATACAAAACTAACAGCAAAGGAGCACGAGGAAAACTAGCACATCTTGTCTACGGTTCCTCCTATAAAACTAGCCTATTTCTGTATATAGTAGGGCCCATATTCAGATATGCCTTTAAAATGTATATAGTGCTACATTTATTTGCAAGTTACACTAAATTCCAGTGCATTTAATTTTGTATATAAGCTAGTGCACTTCAATTTAGGAGACATTATGGAATAGGTGTTCCATAAAGCATATGCTCAATCCAAAATTTATTTTTTAGTTTGTTTTAATGTCAATTTGAATCACCAACCTTCTTATTCATTTTCATGGAGCTTCCAAACGTGAGAAGCTGCTTCTGGGTTCCCTGCTCCATCTGCAAGTAAAATTGATTCTTCCGTTAAGGTGCAGACAATGCAGTGGAAATAACAATGACAAATATCTGATGATAAAATCATTGCAGCAAATGTGCATTATGTTATCGGTATTAACACCAGTTATTTTTTTATTTCTTTTGCTTCTTATAGAACTTCTGAAAAGAGTAGTTGAAATTAAGCTGTGGATCAAAGGTGAAAATGGTACTGGACTGGATGACGCATCTTCAGACAGATATGTCCGCCTTCAGCGAGCAGTAAACATCACGGTAACTAAAGGAATGCCACCAACATCTAAGTATTTAATATCTATGCGGGCTGTGTGGGTTTTTTTTTTTTAACCTCAAAATAGTCCTTGGTTTAGAAATAGTATTTTATTCAATGTTCTAAAAGCAAGGTTCCTACCGACTTGTGTCCTGCTTGGTTGCTTACTGTATAGGGAGTATAGATTATATATTAATGCTGGTTATATGCATCAGGCAGTAGGCAGATTTTAGGATTAGATCCACCACAAAACCATTTTATGGTCCCTTAATGGACAGAGATGTGTTTGCTGATATCTTACTGCTGTAAATTCAATAAGCCAAGAGATTTTGCTCCAGTTTTGATCATCCAGAATTGCCTGTAGTTTGAGGTCACCACCAACAACATGATTGTTACCCAACTATGACAAAAGTCATCAAAAATGGACCTTGATGAAGTGTTGTTTTTAGGACATTTAGGTAACGCTATTAAATAGCAGACTTTCTCAAGTTAATTATTAGTGAATATCAATCTCCCATCACTTTCCTGTTTGCTATCATCTAAAGGTCCCCCATCATAATGCGTAAATTAGGCCTTGATTTCAGTGTTAGTATGTGAGAATTTGGGCAGCAGAACTAAATAGTTTACATTTATCTGCTTCTTAGTAAAGTGTGTTGCTGTATTTTTTTGTAGACTACAGGATACCTGCAAGCTGTCATGGCTTTTGACAAGAACAGTAAAGTTTCTCTCAGGTGAGTATACCAGAAATATCTGATATAAAGAAAAACAATAGGTAATTACTCAAGCTGCTGTTACAACAGTTGATGTCGGCCCTTAGCAAATGCTTTGTATGTATGACAACTACAACAGGAGTTAATGGGAGCTTATGGGTCCATTGCCTTGCAGACTGTCAGGTGACAAGTAGGGTACATATACATGTGATACTCAAGTCTGATCACAGTAAAGCATGCTACATTTACTGTGACACCCATAACAAACTCACATTTCAGGGCATGCATGAAGGATCATTTATTGGATCAATAAGCCTTGGTGTCACCAGGTTTGTCTTATCATAAGCTCACGCATAGAAAATTTACTAAATAATCAGGCAAAAGAGCAGAAAATTCTATGTTGGCAAATTAGCAAATTTACACACAAAGGAGCTCCATGCTAACAGAGGTGATATGTTTTATTGGCAGTGCAAAGAACAGCAATTTGCCAATGCAGCAACCAATAGCAATGTGATCAATCTAATTGCTCGTTTTTCTGTAGGGGACCAAATAAAGTAGATATACTTACCCGAGCCTCAATTCTGCGACAGAGACTACTCAACTCATCCTCCGCTCCAGCCGTGGAATGTCCCTCGGCATCCTCACATCTAGTACACTGTATTAGATGTGAGGACTTATGGGTCTGTAGCGCTCACCCTTGAAGGAGCCGCTGGATTAAACCGGGTCATCAGTAATCTGTCTAGGGGTTTGATCTTCAGCTGCACCACTAGCATTTAACTGCCCTCTTCTAGTGCCCACAAAGCTGATGTCCACTCCAGTAATGCAATGCTGAATAACTTTTATTAAACTTATTCACACTGGGGAGAGAGGGTATAGGGATCATAGACATCCAGGGTGTAATAGACATAGACTCCAGACTCACCAGACCTGTAGTAAATTAGGCCTTGATTTCAGTGTTAGTATGTGAGAATTTGGGCAGCAGAACTAAATAGTTTACATTTATCTGCTTCTTAGTAAAGTGTGTTGCTGTATTTTTTTGTAGACTACAGGATACCTGCAAGCTGTCATGGCTTTTGACAAGAACAGTAAAGTTTCTCTCAGGTGAGTATACCAGAAATATCTGATATAAAGAAAAACAATAGGTAATTACTCAAGCTGCTGTTACAACAGTTGATGTCGGCCCTTAGCAAATGCTTTGTATGTATGACAACTACAACAGGAGTTAATGGGAGCTTATGGGTCCATTGCCTTGCAGACTGTCAGGTGACAAGTAGGGTACATATACATGTGATACTCAAGTCTGATCACAGTAAAGCATGCTACATTTACTGTGACACCCATAACAAACTCACATTTCAGGGCATGCATGAAGGATCATTTATTGGATCAATAAGCCTTGGTGTCACCAGGTTTGTCTTATCATAAGCTCACGCATAGAAAATTTACTAAATAATCAGGCAAAAGAGCAGAAAATTCTATGTTGGCAAATTAGCAAATTTACACACAAAGGAGCTCCATGCTAACAGAGGTGATATGTTTTATTGGCAGTGCAAAGAACAGCAATTTGCCAATGCAGCAACCAATAGCAATGTGATCAATCTAATTGCTCGTTTTTCTGTAGGGGACCAAATAAAGTAGATATACTTACCCGAGCCTCAATTCTGCGACAGAGACTACTCAACTCATCCTCCGCTCCAGCCGTGGAATGTCCCTCGGCATCCTCACATCTAGTACACTGTATTAGATGTGAGGACTTATGGGTCTGTAGCGCTCACCCTTGAAGGAGCCGCTGGATTAAACCGGGTCATCAGTAATCTGTCTAGGGGTTTGATCTTCAGCTGCACCACTAGCATTTAACTGCCCTCTTCTAGTGCCCACAAAGCTGATGTCCACTCCAGTAATGCAATGCTGAATAACTTTTATTAAACTTATTCACACTGGGGAGAGAGGGTATAGGGATCATAGACATCCAGGGTGTAATAGACATAGACTCCAGACTCACCAGACCTGTTAAGCATCTCAGTGTAGATCCACTTGTGGTACAGTGAATAGGAATTGGCAGGGCCGCTGTCAGGGAGGTACGGCCGATATTGATGTAAGGGGCCCGGCCAGCCTTAGAGGCCCGAGCAGCTTACATGTGTATTGGCCGTACAAGTGACAGGCCAGGATGTGGCCGGGCCCCCCGCAGCACTGGAGGAGGTTGGGGCCCGCACACTCCAGACTCTCACCTTGGATGCCTCCTCCGCTGTCCCCAGGGGGTCTCTCCACTGTACATTCGTTTTTAAAGATGGCCGCCGTGAGTAGCGGCGGCCATCTTTAAACCTGGCAAGCGTCCACATCTCGTTTAATATATTGCTGAACAGGCAATATATTGAATGAAAATCATTCCCTGGTCGTCAAGTGGGGAATCAGTATGATGTGCATCTCTTCTTGATGCAGATCATACTGATCGCTCCCTCGTGGTGCCTCTGCTAACTGTCAGGGATTGATTAGTATGCCTGCATCAGCCAGAGTGCAGACTCTCCACTGGACCCAGGGATGCAGCCCCCTTCCTGCAAAACAGGTAAGCAGGAGAGGGGGACGTTTTTTAAATAACTATTTTAATTGTTAATGTGTGTGTGTGTTTTATTGTGTGTGTTTTAATTAATGTGTGTGATATGTGTGTGTTTCATTACACGTGTTTTTTTTTGTTTGTTTTTTTTAACCACTTCTTGCGGGTTCACGTAATTGTGCGTCATCCATAGGAAGTGGTTATACCAAGAACACGGCTGCTTCTGAAGCCATGTTCTTGTACCGTGTTAAACAGCTGACGATTGCTGTTTAAATACAAGCGATTCGGCGTCTGTACAGGCGCTGAATCGCTTGTACGTTGCGGAGCTGTGCCCCCCTCCTCCACGGCCGCCGGTGCCACCGTCAGCTTCCTGGGCTCATCTGTCCCTCGTGTGAGCCCAGGCCGCGCGTGGAGGTTCTCCCCTGACAGATCGGGGGAGAGATCAGTGGCTTCTAGCTGCTGAGCTCTCCTCCGATCGCTGGACCCGAAAGTGATGTGCATTACATCACTTCCGGTGTCACTGTACACACTCTCTGGCTCTTGGGGCCTGTTCAGACCACTTACAGTGCGTTCCCGCCGGAATGCACTGCATCGCATTGCAGCCGCCTCACTTTTGTGCCGGCCAGGAAGGGGCGTGGCAGGCCATTGAAGTGAATGGCGCCGTAGCCACGCCCTCCGGCCGCAATGTAATCGCCTGCACAGGATCGCAGGGCACATTGTGCCTGCAGTGCGTTCCAGTGCGGTCAAAATGCTGCATTGTGGCCGGAGGGTGTGGCTATGGCGCCATCCACTTCAATGGTCCACCACTCCCCCTCCTACCCGGCAAAGATTGAGCCGTCCTCAATGTGATGCAGTGCGTTCTGGCCAGAATCAGGCCGCGATGCACTGCAAGTGGTGTGGACGACCCCTTAGAGCCAGAAGAAGAAGCTGGTGAAGCAGATCTCTGCTTCATCAGCTTCTTTGGGGTCCCTAGGTGACATTAGGGGTATGAAAAACCCCTGATGTCTCCATGAAGAGGACCTGTCACATTATATGTGCTATTATATAAGGGGCTTTTTAGCCCGCTATGTGATGGCAATAAAGCTGAGTGTAAAAAAAAAAAATGGTAAAAATGTAAGTAACATAAAAAAAATGAAAATGCAAAAAAATATTTTTTTAAGTTTCCCCTTTCCGCACGTGCACGCATATACAACGCAAACACGCGTCGGATGCGCCTACATGCAAAAACAAAAATTGTGCCACACATGTTATGTATCGTCGCGAGCGTTGGAGTGAGAGCAATCATTCTCGGCCCATCAATCACTGATAGCACTAAACTGATGCGCGGTAAAAGCATTTAAAGCGTCGCCCATGGAAAATTTGTTTTTTTGTAGTTTTTGACGGTTTCATGGATGCTTGAAATGTTTAGTATCTATTTGCCCGGCGTGACCCCGTCTTTTATATTGTACCAAAAAATTAGCCATTATATTCTGATTCTGTGCACTAAATTTCATTTTAGTGTATTTTATCCTAAAAATACTGGTTTGATAAACATCTGCGCGAATACCGTGCGACATAAAAAAATTGCAACTAGCATCTTTTTATTCTACAGGGCCTCTGCTTTCAGAAAATATATAATTGTTTGGGGGTCTGAAGCTGTTTTCTACCCAAAAATTCAGATTTTATCATGTGTGTGCAAATGTAAGAAATTGCTCCGGGCAGCAAGTGGTTAATGTGTGTATAAATATTTTAATGTATGCGTTTCCTTATTTTGTCTGAGGCGGTGATTACATTTTTTAAACCCGAGCACCCGAACTGCAACGCAATACTAAAGTTATTTTCAGAGTTGGCACTTTGAGATAAATATATTGATTTTGCGTCGCAGTTTGCACTCGGGTTCAAAAACATTCGCCATCACTATCCTAGTCTGACAGCGACGCAGACGAGTGACCAGAGGTAGCGGGGGATCACGTCACTTCCGGCCAGTCCGGCGGCAGAGGAGCCCAGGCACGAGCAGCAGGAGCAGGTAAGAAGAGCTGGGAGGTAGATGCAGCCCCAACCAGCTCACAGGAGACCCCTGCAGAGCCCACCATAGAGAGTATCAGATGGGCTGTGCAGCATGTATGGTGTGCTCTGCAGGTTCACTTTCAGGTGGGCTGTGTGGGGTCTCAGGTGGGTCCGTGCAACTAAGCCCAGAGTCCGGCGTGCAACTGAGCTCAGAGTCCGGTGCGCAACTGAGCCCAGAGTCCGGTGCGCAACTGAGCCCAGAGTCCGGCGCGCAATTTAAGCCCAGAGTTCGGCGCGCAACTAAGCCCAGAGTCCAATTCATATACTGTTCTGCATTGCTGTATAGATGTATTGCTGGGATTTGTAGTCCCCCCACAAGTGGTGCCATTCTGCATTAGAGTGTAAGCTCCTCTGTACAGGGAATGATGTGACTGGCTCAGTGTTCTCTGTACAGCATTGCGGTATATGTCAGAGCTATATCAATGTATAATAATAACAGTGTGACTGGCTCAGCATGGCGGCGGTGCTGGGGGGGGCAACTATGACCGGGCGGGGGGGCCCTGGCCTAAAGCCGTGTAAGGGGCCCCAAAATTTCTGAAGACTGCCCTGGGAATTGGAGTAACAGATGAGCAGGAGATTAGTACAGATCCTCAGCAGGGGGGACACCAGCCATGCTCCTGAGGTCCTCTAGATTCTGAGTACCTTAGCAGCCATCCATTTTCCTGGTTCTCCTCCTCAGCACTGCAAGTGGTGTGGACGACCCCTTAGAGCCAGAAGAAGAAGCTGGTGAAGCAGATCTCTGCTTCATCAGCTTCTTTGGGGTCCCTAGGTGACATTAGGGGTATGAAAAACCCCTGATGTCTCCATGAAGAGGACCTGTCACATTATATGTGCTATTATATAAGGGGCTTTTTAGCCCGCTATGTGATGGCAATAAAGCTGAGTGTAAAAAAAAAAAATGGTAAAAATGTAAGTAACATAAAAAAAATGAAAATGCAAAAAAATATTTTTTTAAGTTTCCCCTTTCCGCACGTGCACGCATATACAACGCAAACACGCGTCGGATGCGCCTACATGCAAAAACAAAAATTGTGCCACACATGTTATGTATCGTCGCGAGCGTTGGAGTGAGAGCAATCATTCTCGGCCCATCAATCACTGATAGCACTAAACTGATGCGCGGTAAAAGCATTTAAAGCGTCGCCCATGGAAAATTTGTTTTTTTGTAGTTTTTGACGGTTTCATGGATGCTTGAAATGTTTAGTATCTATTTGCCCGGCGTGACCCCGTCTTTTATATTGTACCAAAAAATTAGCCATTATATTCTGATTCTGTGCACTAAATTTCATTTTAGTGTATTTTATCCTAAAAATACTGGTTTGATAAACATCTGCGCGAATACCGTGCGACATAAAAAAATTGCAACTAGCATCTTTTTATTCTACAGGGCCTCTGCTTTCAGAAAATATATAATTGTTTGGGGGTCTGAAGCTGTTTTCTACCCAAAAATTCAGATTTTATCATGTGTGTGCAAATGTAAGAAATTGCTCCGGGCAGCAAGTGGTTAATGTGTGTATAAATATTTTAATGTATGCGTTTCCTTATTTTGTCTGAGGCGGTGATTACATTTTTTAAACCCGAGCACCCGAACTGCAACGCAATACTAAAGTTATTTTCAGAGTTGGCACTTTGAGATAAATATATTGATTTTGCGTCGCAGTTTGCACTCGGGTTCAAAAACATTCGCCATCACTATCCTAGTCTGACAGCGACGCAGACGAGTGACCAGAGGTAGCGGGGGATCACGTCACTTCCGGCCAGTCCGGCGGCAGAGGAGCCCAGGCACGAGCAGCAGGAGCAGGTAAGAAGAGCTGGGAGGTAGATGCAGCCCCAACCAGCTCACAGGAGACCCCTGCAGAGCCCACCATAGAGAGTATCAGATGGGCTGTGCAGCATGTATGGTGTGCTCTGCAGGTTCACTTTCAGGTGGGCTGTGTGGGGTCTCAGGTGGGTCCGTGCAACTAAGCCCAGAGTCCGGCGTGCAACTGAGCTCAGAGTCCGGTGCGCAACTGAGCCCAGAGTCCGGTGCGCAACTGAGCCCAGAGTCCGGCGCGCAATTTAAGCCCAGAGTTCGGCGCGCAACTAAGCCCAGAGTCCAATTCATATACTGTTCTGCATTGCTGTATAGATGTATTGCTGGGATTTGTAGTCCCCCCACAAGTGGTGCCATTCTGCATTAGAGTGTAAGCTCCTCTGTACAGGGAATGATGTGACTGGCTCAGTGTTCTCTGTACAGCATTGCGGTATATGTCAGAGCTATATCAATGTATAATAATAACAGTGTGACTGGCTCAGCATGGCGGCGGTGCTGGGGGGGGCAACTATGACCGGGCGGGGGGGCCCTGGCCTAAAGCCGTGTAAGGGGCCCCAAAATTTCTGAAGACTGCCCTGGGAATTGGAGTAACAGATGAGCAGGAGATTAGTACAGATCCTCAGCAGGGGGGACACCAGCCATGCTCCTGAGGTCCTCTAGATTCTGAGTACCTTAGCAGCCATCCATTTTCCTGGTTCTCCTCCTCTGACAACAGCACAGGCCTCCTCCATGTTGGAGGCCCCAGGGAAACACTTCCCCCACTCCAGCCTATGCCCATCCCCATGGCTCAGGCCTAGCCTGGGGGGTGGCTGGACAGCACCGAGCCCTAACCCATGGCTGGTCCCAACTAGTCTGAGCGCATGGCAATTCCCTGGAGTATATGTACCCTATCCCAGCATGCAACACTGGTTGAGAGAAACCCAGTGAATGGCTGCTGCATTGTACATACACTTACAATGTCTCTTATTGGCTGTCCCACGATACAGCGGAGTCACTTTCCACCCAGGGGGGTTTAGTCAATGCCAGACACCTGGAATTAACCAGATAAATGCCACTGCAATCCAGCCAGGCTGACTACTGGCCTGGCAATCACTAAATGTCTAGTAGTCAGCTCACAGAAGGTGATGGGGGCTACAGGTCATTAGCCCACCGGTGTGGAGGAGTAGAGAGGTTGCAGTGACCGGTCTAGCAGTCAGAATTGAGGCTCAAGTGATGATATAATTTTTATTTTAGACCCTATACCAAAACAAGCACTTAACCGTTGTAGTGTGGGGGTACTTCAAGGTTATTTTTTTTTCTGCCCTGTTCTTTTAGATTTGTGTAATCTGCTCATTTAGGATTGCGGATTTATAGCATGAAAACGACCTGTGATTATATGTGTGTGTGCGACTACAATTTGTACAATCAAATGAAACAGTGGAACAGTTACTGGCAATGCATGTCATCATGATTGTACTGATATTTCCTATGTCATTGCAGCAATGTGGATGGAAGAGCACAGACCCATATTACTTCGGAGTTTACATATAGCAACAATGCTACAATCATTACATTCTTGAATGAGCAGCTTCTGCAGACCATAATCACTGTGTTTAATTCCAAAGTGACCAGCCGTAGGAGGAGAGATACATCTATAGTCTCATTTGGAATAATGAGTACAGATAATATCACCAATGTACAAACTGGTAAGGTTTTTTGAGAGTAAAATATTAAACTAGCATGTGTTAAAGCCCGGTATAATATTTCTTTAATATTGTCTGTGGATGCACTGTAATTATTTCATGTTTTTTCCTAAAATAGTCAAGACGCAACAAGCTAGGAAACATATGAGGACTTGTTACCAAGCCATAACCTGTATGCAGCTCTACTACTCTACGTGTAGGCTACATAGAACCTTACACCTTTAGCACATAATAGAGTCCCGATAAAATAAAATCATTTTATGTATTATTTTGCTAATATAACACTCAATGAGATTTTGTACCTGTTTTCGCTTAAAATCTATGTGACACATTTATACAGAAGTGGCCCAGGTAAACTTTGGACTACAGGACCTTTTCTTGTACACCACTACAAACTGACACTTTTCCCCCAGAAATTATGATTTCTACATCAAAAGGCATGTGTGTATGTATTTATATCTAGAAATCTCGGACACTTGCATTAATCATATTTTTTTTCCTTAGAAACTGTAAATGCATTGCAAAACTACTTCAGCTGTAATAGCACAGGATTCTCAGGTTATATCCTGACGTATTCAACCAATGGATTTACCTGTGTGTCTCCATGTGCTATGGGTTTCTGCCAGAACAATGCAACCTGTGAACACAAAGAGAGTGGACCCATCTGCAGGTAATAACAGCGGGTGCCTGTTTAGTATTACACTTTTGTTATTATTACACAGCACTTTACTAGTTTCATTATACATTTATAAATGTATACTGTATTTACATTAGGACTCCTACTTTATATGTATAGATATACATCACTTAAAATGTGCATCACTTTATATATTTTATATAATTTACATCCGGGCTCCCTCCTTTTACATCAGGGCTCCTACTTGCCATAGGATTCTGTCTAAATGTATACTGTATTTACATCAGGACTCCTACTTTATATGAATAGATATACATCACTTAAAATGTGCATCACTTTATATATTTTATATAATTTACATCCGGGCTCCCTCCTTTTACATCAGGGCTCCTACTTGCCATAGGATTCTGTCTAACTGGATCACACAAATACCCCTTCAAGCTAACATAAGCTGTTAATATTGTTTTTTTAGTTCAATGTCCAACCTAAAATAGCCCAAGGGCCACATTTATATTTACTATATCTAAATGTATCTACATTTACTGGGAAATACATATATCTTGTTTAGGTATGCACAAGGCTTTCTTTTGGTAATATTCAAAAAATAAATGTATTGTCTTTGTAATCTATAGACAAAAAGATGCAACTAAACTAAAATGCACTTTTTTGGCCACTGATGAAATAAAAACATTTAGTAGCCTGCTATGTGCTGAGTTTGGGTCACTCCTGTGACCCAAAAGAGAACTAAAGCCAGAAAAAGTTTGGCTTTAGTTCTCCTCTAAGTAAGTGTAAATAATTGTATATACATTAGAAGCCCCATTTTCAAATTGGAATCCCCCCTTTTACATCAGGGTTCCCCCTTAACATCAGAATCTTCCGTTTCATATTATGACCCCCCTGCACATTAAAAGCTCCCCTTTATATCAGACCGCCCTCCCCGCTTCATATTGGAATCCATCCTATTACATCAGGGCTCCCCCTTCACATCAGAATCCTCCCTTTCACATCAGAAACCCCCCCATTCACATCAGGAGCTCTCTTCACATCAGAGCTCCTCCTTTAATCCATACCCCCCCTTTCATATTGGAATCTCCTTTTTTCACCAGGGTTCCCCTTCACATCAGAATCCTCCCTTTCACATTGTAAGCCCCCTTAAAAGAGAACTATGGGGTAACCTTTTTACCCCATAGTTCTCTTAAGGGTCGTGGGCGGACATATTCTAACGTCCTCCAGTGACCCAAAACTCAGTATATAGCGAACTATTGCTCAATATTTACCGAGATCGCCGCAGCCGGGACGGATCCCGACAATGCTGTCGAGATCCACCCAGCTGCATATGTGACAGCCGGCTCTGCCTAACTAGAAGCAGAGCCAGCTGTGCCCGCCCCCTCCCCGTCCGTTCCTTCACTCAGCGCTGTCTGCAGGGAGATGATCGGAATGTGAGCCAACGACGGTATGTGTTCGCACACTTCCCGATCTATAGAGCCGACCGGTGACAGTTTCATTGTCAAACTATGAGGTTGAGTGAAAATCACTCACCTCATAGTTCTCCTTTAACATCAGTACCACCCTTTTACATCAGAGCCCCCCTTTCATATTGAAATCCAACCTTTCCCATCAGAGTCACCCCTTCACATCAGAGTCCTGCTATCAGAAAATGCTGAGGCGCCCAGGTGTGCCACGGCACTCTGGTTGAGATTGGCTGCTCTAGGATATCAGTTAGGTGAAATTCAGTTCTAGTTCACACTGAACATCCACTAGCAAAATTGATAACTAGTTTGTTTTTGTTTTTTTACATTAATTTGATCCAAACTGTATTAGACCCCATTAACACTTGAGCCGAGCATCATGGGGTGTTTCTTCAGGCATTTTTACAGGCATGTGTGCAAGTGTTTCAGAGTCAAGCGTTTTTGTTTTTTTAGAAAATGAAAAGCTAATTACTAGGCAATAAAGCACTCAGAAAACATGTGTTACTTTTTTTTTGTCTTTTCTAGGTGTACGACATTTACCATTTATGCGACATATGGTGAAAACTGTCAGTACCTTTCCATGAACCTGAATGCCTTCTTTGGAATACTTTTTGGTGCCATCGCCTTTGTCATCCTTGTTATTGCTTTAACCATTTTGATTGTGTATTGCTGTCGAAAAAGAAGACGCTCTAAATCCAGGTATTGCATGAACATAATTTATTTATTCTATAGAGATATGAGATAAAAAATGCATACATGTGACTTACCATTATTAATATTGGCCATTGTTTGTATCAGAGTTATTGAATTTAAACCTTACTTTTCATTTAAGATATCACTGTTAGCCCCATGCATTACAATAATTGACATACAATAATAAGCCCCGCATCATGTCTGAAAGGCCAACAAGGAGACAGGTGTGTGATAGGTGCATTTAATTTTAATTTTTTCACAGCAGGGCCCATTCCTGCGCTCACCAAGAATAACTGTGAGGGGTTACAGTGTGGAGGCACCGACACCAAAGGCCCATTTTTTCCACACCTGTGTGACAGGTTTATATAATTAGAATTTTTACAGCAGGGTCCAATCCTGCACTCGTCAAGAATAACTCTGAAGGGTTACGGTGTGAAGGCACCACCAACACTAAAGGCCCAAATTTAAAGCACCTGTTGTTACTTTCATCCAACGTCTGCAAAAGAGGCACCAGAATGTATCCAAACAATCTCTAACCTTGTTCTGAGGGTCCTAAAATGTAGCCTCTTCATACAGGCTGCCTCCCCAAGCAGTTGTTTACAAGATTAAGGGAAAACCAATTACCGGCAATTTAAATGTCATTTTTTTCTTTAGAAATGTCAGTTTTGCTGCAGCAGGTTCATCGTACAGATGAGCCACTTTACAGGCAGTGTAAGGGGACCCCCAGGCACGATATTTAAAGGAATCTTTTATTTTTATTGTTTCACTTTAAGCGATGTTAAAATCACTGCTCCTTTAAAAACTGTATTTTCTAAAAGTGTTTTATTTCATTGATACATGTCCCCCAGGGCAGTACCTAACTCCCCGTACCCTTTTTATGGCCATTAACTTGCATATAAGCCTTCCAAATTGGGGCATTTGATTTTCCAAGTTCTAGTCCCATAGACTTTCAATGAGTACTAAATTTGAGTTAGAACTTTTTCCATGTTCTAAAGTTCGAGTTAGAACCGAACTCAGGTGACTTCAGCCCATAACTATTCTTTATTACATTAACATATAATACAGTACTTATGTATTTATTCATTTTGTTTTAAAGGGATCTAACCTTAACCTGGGAATCCAAACCTTTTACATGTGAGTTTTTATTGCATTCCTTTTCTAGCTCAGATGTTGATGTCTTAATAAAATTGTCACAATATATGCCAATTTATGCCAAACCTGCATTTAAACAAAATAGGGGATATCATAACAAGCGTGTTAGCACATTGCTAAAAGGAATCTTAGCAGGGAAAGTTTTATAATCGCCAGCTTTTCATTTATATCCTGTATGTATTTTATCAACTTCTTCGATTAATGTCTGAGGAGCTCTATACTGTTTGCATGCAGTCAAAGTTAATCCTCCGATGCTAACAGCAAACAACTATCCACTCTTGAATGGACTGGCCACAGGGATGCTACTCCTCCTTAGATCAGAAAGCTTTCACCCATACATGCAAAGTATTACTGATGCAGTACAGATTTATTAATATAAAATTATTAAAAACAATATGGGCTACTCACAAGCGTAGCAGCATATGAGCTTATCAACAGACTCTAGGAATGAAAGGCTGTCAGTGCTACGATTCCATACAAACTCTCACAGTCCACGAACGGTGCAACATAGATGCCGGCAGATTCTGTGGTTGCAGTTGTTGAAGCATTTCCTGATGAATAGCTGATGAAGGGGCATGCCTCAGCAAATGTGTCAACCACTGCAACCACAGCCTCTGCCGGTGTCTATGTTAGACCAATCAAGGACTGTGAGAGTCCATATGGAATCGTAGAACTGACAGCCTTTCATTCTCGGAGTCCAATAAGCGTGTATGCTGCTACTCTATAGTGAGTAGCCTATATTGTTTTTAATAATTTTATATTAATAAATCAGTACTGCAGAGTGTTGGGCGCTCTGTTCTTTGTTTTCTTTGTTTTCATGCAGGTCTATGTGTGTAGGTTTAAGATAACCTACCACCTATGGGCAGTCAAAAATAAAGCATTATGTCTATGTCAACAACCAATCAGATTCCAGCTGTTTTGGTTTCCATGGTAGTGCCCCATTAATCAATTTGCTAATGTGCTTATTGTGCTATACTTGGACAGCATTTATCCACTCTATCTCTTAGCGGCTGTATGTAGCTAGCCATGTTAAATATCTGCTATCACATCTACATTTATTTTTAATATGATTTTACATTTTATTTTATCTCGTATTATTATTATTATTATACATTTAATTTTCTTTGCATAATAAACCCACATTTATGTCTGTATACAGCTTTTGGGAGGCTCCTAGAGACTGACATGGTGGGGAAGCCTGAACTTAAGAGCTTTACTCCTCGCTTGGAAAATATTCCAGTTGCTCCTCAGGTAACTATTTCTCTGGGAAACCAAATACATGGGATACTTCAGGGAATTCTCATTTGATTTTAATTAATTCCAAAGATTTATATACCACATTGCCATTTTTTGATCCACATACTACTGAAATCGTACATATAATGTACCAATACAATGTTATGCTGTATTACTCAATGACACTTGCAGGCTGCAAGTGTCATTTTACAAAGGAGTGGTTGCATTTTTACAGCTTTTCCTGCTATCTTGGAGATAACAATTCCATGCTGTCATTTTGATGTTGCTGTTAATTGGCAATAATAGCAGTGAGGTGAGCATTGTCGGGGGGAGAGTAACTGTGCACAGAAGATATAACGTAGAAGCTTTGTTGTTTTTAGGGCATATCTCTTATGCTTAAGGTCATCAAGTGGATAAATAAGATGGTGTGGTT
This sequence comes from Nanorana parkeri, assembly GCF_000935625.1. Taxonomy (NCBI): domain Eukaryota; kingdom Metazoa; phylum Chordata; class Amphibia; order Anura; family Dicroglossidae; genus Nanorana; species Nanorana parkeri. The sequence continues at coordinate 1,117,218 of NW_017306809.1, forward strand.
AGAATCAAGCAGGAGCATTAGGGATGCAGGAGGGAAGCACTAGGCAAGAAAGTATTTTCTCCCACGCACATACAGTTTTGTATTCTTTTAATAAGGTACTCTAAGTTGAGATGGATGGTGCTTGTACAGCCATATGTACAGTAGCTGGGTCAGCACAGAGTGCAGATATGGCCACTTTCCTTAATATCTGCATCATGAGCAAAATAATATCTGGTTTCATGCATGTGGTTACCAGTGGGTTTAGTGCTAAAACAGCCAGCCTGCAGCACTAAGCACCGGAGCTAAATTGATGAATTCCACGGCTTGTGATACTGCTACAGAGCGGTATAAAAGAATTCTCTATAGTTCATCAGTTTTTTATGTGCACTCCAGTAACCATGTGGATCAATGCAGCAAGAAATATATTCCTGCTTAGTTTTTTAACTAAGGCCCCATAAGGTAGCCTTAGTTAAAAAATAAATAAATAACTGAATAAAGGTAAATTCAGCTCCCTGCTGATTAGTATGGATGAGGTTAAGGGGTTTCTTCTTTTTGCCAAAATTTAAGCAAACATCCGGACATGTCTGCAAATTTTTTTCATTCAGCAAAAAGCATTATAATTAATGGAGTATGAGAAATTAAGGTTGCAGGATACGTTGCAATTTTTTATTTTCTCTTCCTTCTAGATCAAAATCCAAAGGCCATCTATGGAAAAACAACCTCAGTCAAGCACAGATCCATGAGGCAACAATTTTATGTTCTGTCTATACTTGAAGAAAATAGCACTCAGGGAATTTATTAACACACCTAAATCGGAACGTTCAACCAGAGCAAGAGAAATGAGGACACTGAACTATGTAAGATCTTTGCAGTCTGGAAACTTCTGATTATTGTCATGTTTACAAATTGTATTTTCTAAAATAATTATTTTATCATTGAAAAAATGTTTATTTTTTATAATGTATATTTTATATACACATTTTATGTATCTTTAAAATGTAAGGAAGCATTCTATAGGCCTTTACCATAACCCAACTGACACTGCGCTAATAATATTCTATAGGCCTGTCACACTTATTTTATCATATATTTCTAATATTAACCTTATGTCTTGAATTGATTGCTATTTTAATTTAATTTAATGGCATTTTTATGTGCCTTTTTCTTCTATGTTACATTATTGCACTTTATATTATAAGCATAATGTGAATAAATATTTTCATCCGTTATTATTGAATGTACTTATTGTTTATGAACGTTAACTCAAACTACTCAACTACTCGTTCTTTAATTACATATATAAGAGAACAAGAGAAATCAGTTAACATCCCATACAGTATATTCTACTTCATAGAGTCACATAGTATTGAATGCCAGAGAGCTAGCTTTTTCAGAAGAAGAGGTCAGCTGTGACAGCCTCCATATTTCTTTGAGCTTAGGTTTCCATCAAAGTGTATGTAAACTCTTTCTTTGGCATTTTTGTTTTTTTTTGTTTATATATATCTCTCTATATATATATATATAGAGAGATATATATAGAAAGGGCTTTTTTGCCCACTTTTATTAACTCACGACTCCAAAAGAAAAGTTCACACAGGTGTTCCCTCGCAGGGGTTTTCAAGCATAAAGCACCATTTTCTGTCATCAAACAAACATTTTTCAGTCTCACCGACTTCAGGTGGTTCCTTTACCTCAAAACTTCTGGCCACACAGGCTGTATTCAAAGGCCTTGCCACATAGGTTTGTCTGTTGCCACACAGGTTGCTTTTCATCATACAGGTATACTGCTCCCCAGTCTGCCAGACTCACAGACCGGTTCCAGGGTGGAGACCTCCTGACTTTTGCAGAGCCCTCCTCTGTCCCCCAGGTGGAACCACTCACTTACCAGCCTGGGATATCTTATGGAGGCCCTAATGAGCCAGCTTCATTCAGCTGGGCTGGTTACCACTAGGCCTCCAGCACTCTCAACACTTTCCCCAAGCGTAAGAACCTCAGCACTACACCTATAACTGGGCCCTACAAATCTGCCTACTGCCTCAATATACAGGCCAAACTCGAATAATTAGAATATCGTGCAAAAGTTCATTTATTTCACTAATGCAACTTAAAAGGTGAAACTATTATATGAGATAGACTTATTATATGCAAAGCAAGACAGTTCAAGCCGTGATTTGTCATAATTGTGATGATTATGGCTTACAGCTCATGAAAACCCCAAAAGTTGCAATATTCTAGGCTCAAAGTGTTCCACTCTAATCAGCTAATTAAGCCATAACACCTGCAAAGAGTTCCGGAGCCTTTAAGCCAGCTTTGCATGTAATGAGTCTATCTCATATATTAGTTTCACCTTTTAAGTTGCATTAGTGAAATAAATGAACTTTTGCACGATATTCTAATTATTCGAGTTTCACCTGTATATATAGATATAAAAATATATCTATATATACAACTGGAAGTGATTTGTACGAGAAGTGCAAAAAAAACCTAAAAACCTGTGCAAGCTGCCAGAAATCTAGAGGGTTATTCACTAAAGGAGCCGAAGCATCAATCCGAACCTTCGGCTAATCCTTCGGCTAGCTTCGACTGCGGGAGCCCTTCGGTTCAGTGGAACCGAAAGGCCGCTGTACTGGCTATTCACAATAGCCCATACAGCAGCTTGTTAAATGTTAGGAGGGACCCCTCATTTAAAATTTTTAAAAAAAGCCCTGACCAATCCTAACCTGTCTCCCCCCTGATATTCGCAGATTCCCTGTTTATTTTTATTTTTTTTGCGGCTGCTGTCTGAATACAAAGAAAAAAAAGGATCAGATAACAGGGGAAGCATTAGCTCCCTGATATCTGCTGATTCCACTTCCAATCAGCAGAGGGGGACCTGAAGTTCTCCATCAGGTCCACCTCTGCTGATTGACATCAGCAGTAGGTGGGTGCAATAGGCAGCCTACTATTGGCTATTCCAATCTGATATAACGGTGGCTACGCCGAGTTCTCAGTGACAGCTGAACTGTCATTACCTGGGACGTGTGGTCAGGTGACTCACCTAGAATTATGGAGGAAAAAGCGGTCAGCTTCATGTCTGAAGCTGAAATATGTGTAATCCGCGCTTATGGATAACTAAGGACGCTTAAGTTAAATAAAACTTTAAAATTAATATTAATAAATTCTAAAATATGTAAATATAAAATATATAGCTAGGTGTGCAGCGCTCGGAGTCACCAATAAGTGAGTTAAATCAGTGTTGGCAAAATTATAAACATCAAAAAATAGTGAACATAAATCTCAACTCGTGCCAATGTGCATAAAATTTAATCAATTAAATTGCTAAACCAAAACAGTAGTGCATCAGATATATGTAAAAACATATTAAAAACATATAAAAAATCTCATGTAAAAAACTCAAATGAAAACAATCTCAAATATATCAATCAAAGTGATATATAACAAAGTGAGTCCAAAGGTGATTCAAAGTGTGTTCAAAAATCCATAATTAATGATTAAACGTGAATCCAAAAAACTCTTCATTTGTGAGTCCAAAATAATTGAGAATTTCCAGTGTGTCTACCAAATCCCACACCGAAGTGTCCACATCTAAGTCCCCTCTGGGATGCGCACTCACCAGACCAAGATATTTATATGCAGAAAAGAGATGACAATTGGTGATCCTACAGCCGTCCCGTTCTCGTCACATGGATCAGTATTTCAACACGAAAATACAAAAGGGACAAGAACTCCTTTAAGGGGAGACTCCGCCATGGTGCCGACACGGATCAGATGCAGACTCGGCCTCACCTGTGTCAGAAATCACCAGAGTCTGTCTGAAGCTGACAGCTTTTTCTCCATTCAGATCGGCATTTAACATGTTACACAGCAGGGAAATCTTCCCCGCTGTGTAACCTGTCACAAAGTCTCAGTGGTGAGGAGCAAGTGAGGAACAGGGAGGTTCGCCCGTCTCCTCCCTTCCTCCTTTACATTAGCTTGGGCACAGGTTGGGGCGTGGCTTCATCCGGTGGGGCGGGGCTTCAGTCGACAGGAGGTGGGGCTTCAACCGGCGGGGCTTCGGCCGGCAGGGGGTGGGGCTGGGGAATGCCTCACCCCGAGCAAGAGGTACCACACGTCAGTGGTCATTAAATTGAGAGCTTAGCGGAGCCGGCTTTGATACCACCGCCGGCTCCGCCGAGCTCTCATTGAAATGACAGCTGGTCCCGGCCAATAGAAAACAGTTGGGGAAGCTAGCTGTCACTGCTAGCTCCGCCCAATCGTTTTCCATTTTAAACAAAACTTTAACTGTTGCGGTACCACTTGCGGTACCACTTTTTTAACTGTTGCTCTGTACCACGGAGGTACAGAGCAGAATAGCCGAGCTGAATGCCGCTGGGCTATTCACTCACTGCTGTTTAGCCCCTATGAGAATAAACAGTGTATAACAAAAGCGCCAGCGGCTTGTATCCAAACAAGGAGAATATCTGCAGTGATCTCAATGTGAACCGCAGATGGGTCAGGCTCCCGAACAGGCTCTAGGGAAGCCTCAACTCTGGAAGAAACAAAACACAAAGAGCGCCTCCATCCCTTAAAAACGTTTTATAACTGGTTCTGACGAAGGAGGCGTGACCTCGGAAACGTTAACCTCAGGGAGGAAGAGTAGCCGGTGGGCTAAGCCTTTCACGTTTTTACTATTTCATGCCTGTAAAACTCTACCTTTGTGAGTATGTTTTTATTTGTTTAAATCCACTGTATTAAAACGTTTTTACGCGATGGAGGCGCTCTTTGTGTTTTGTTTCTCCCTATGAGAATAGGCCAAACAGCAGCGAGTAGCCTGCCAGAGGTTTGGCTCAGCCGATATAGATGTTGGATCGGCTGAGTCGAACTCCTTCTTCACTTCGGGTCGGCCGAACATGCTGGGCATGTTCGGCCGACCCGAAGCCAGCCAAAGGAAGCCGATGTACGGCTGAATACAGCCGATGTACGTTCGGCTCACTTCACTGCGGGTCGGTTATTCACACGGCTGCCTTTTTTATTATTTACCATAATCAGTGTGTATAATAGTACAAAGGTTTGCAAAAGTATTCACACCCATTGACATTTTTCCTATGTTGTTGCATTACCACGTGTCCAGCAGTAGTCAGCAAGCATTGACGGATTCCAGTTACCCTGATATCGTTTTTTCCATTGAGCATTGTCCTGGTGAAACCTTTCAGATCTCCACAGATATTCCAGTTGTACTTGCTGTACTGGATGTTCTTCAGCAACATTTCCATGTTCTTGTAGGTTTCATTCATGTGTGCTGCATAGACAACAGGTATTGAAGGGTGAACATTGCCATTGTGTAACAGAACAGCTTTGAGGCTTAACATTGATGAATCAATAAAGAGACGCCACTCTTCCTGGTCATGGTCACAGCTCAAAGCAGAGAACAATCCTTCGATGTCAGCACAGAAACAAACTGTCAACTTGTGCAAAGAATTTGGTTATATCATCTTGGCGGATTCGAAAAACAGGCATTTTCATACCTGGTGACAGCAAACACCATTCCTGCAGTCTCAAACCCAGCAATTTGGCTTTTGCTTTTGACAGACCCAAATTTCTGACCAGATCGTTTAATTCTGACTGTGTTATGAGATGTGGATCAGCTTAGGAGCACGGTTCAAAATCCGGATCAATGTCACTGCCAGTTCCCTGCATTGCAGTTTCTTCATCTGGTTCGTCTAAGATTCATTCCTCTGGTGGTTTCGAAATTGGAATACTGTCGTCATGTGGCACGGGTCTCATTGCTGAAGGCAGATTAGGGCACTCAATTAACTTATGGTTTTTGGCAGAGAAACCAGACACATTAGTCGAACAGAAGTAAGAGTCCATTACATGGTCTTTCTGTTCTCGCAATATCATCAGGACAGCAAACGGCATTGTCTTTTGAGTGCCAAGCTCTCAGACAGACAGCACATTTCGCACAACAAATGTGAGGCGTCCATTCCTTGTATTGATCACCAATTGTACAGCCGAAGTACAGATTATATGCTTTCTTCACAAGAGCAGTCATTGAGCATCTCTGATGAACAAGCATATACTCGCCACAAATATAGTAGACTGTACCGCGGCTCTAACGACATTGATGAGACATATCGACCAACACCCATCGTACTGCAAAACCTCTATAACATCTAACTTACTTGTTACAGTGCTACTGAAGCAATGCTATATTCTGAAACAATACGTACACACTATAAGGTCTATATTAAGCCAATGAGCAGCATCTGTGCATGCAAGCCACTTGTATAGCCTCCTGAGACAATGTCAAGCTGGCTGTGGCCTGCCCAGGCTGCATACTTTAACAGACCATTTCCAACATGGCCTGATTTCATTCCTGGACATGCCCAGACTCCGCAAAACGTTGTTCATAGGTCTCTTACAGAAACAAAAAATTTTGGACACAAATATAAGAAAAAGCACGACAAAACTGAAGATTTCAATGAAATGGTATGTGATGGGCAAATTTGGATGTGATTTTCGTGATCGGCCGCCACAAATCTATAAGGAACATCCAACAGTGTTCAAGAAGCAAAAACTTTGTTGTGCAGTGTTACCAGAAGTCACATAATTAGTTAAATAAAGAACATCTGTGTGCAATCTAACAGGGTTATTCACTAAGCTGCCGGAGGCAGCCGAGTGAATAACTGAGCCGTAGTGAAGTGAGCCAAACAACGTTTGGCTATTCACTACGGCTCAGTACTAAGAATGTTGTAGCACACTAAAACCCATTGTTGCTCAGCTTTGGTTCTTAAAGGCCTCAAGAAAAGCATTATTTTCCTTTTACCAGCTACAGTCACCCAACAACATCCCACCTTTAAAACCGGTAGAGGACCTTAAAGAAGATAATTGAGCTCCGCTAACGTAACCTATGAACATTCTATTCTTTAAGTCCATATTCATTTCCAGTTATCACTGGAACCAATACATAACTATTATTGGGAATAGTAAGCTTGGTAATACAGACAAATAAGAGCTGTTTTATATTCCCCATAGTTCCCGGCAATTTACAGGTTATGCCTTTTTAAAAAAATGCTTATGCTATTTGATTTTCTTATCTAGTGTCTTATTTATAGGTGTCAAGTTGCCTTGAAGAAGAACATTACTAAGCACAATGTGTATCCAACATGGCCATATAACATAAACGGGTTTCATTTTTGAAAGCAACACTTTCTGTGCAGAAGTATAATTAGGACCACAGTTCAGTAACAAAAATGATCACAAACAAATATACACAGATCTTACTTTCCATCTGTTAAGTTCAAAGAAGAAATGCAAGATTGTTGCTGATAGGTGCTATGGTCTGCTACACTTTTATTTGTGTTATATTTGGGTAATCTGCGCTGTGTATTAGGGCACAGTGCAGATTTGAATTTTTTTTAAGTCTCCTGTATATCACTGTTTCCTCAGTAACTTGGAAAAGAAAGAGTTTGTAATGGTCTTATTATATATGGTATAAGGCCAAGTTCTAGGTGAAACCTTTTATTTTGTTTTGAATAGAGCTGGGGAGGGTTAACTCCTCTGCCTTTTTTTTTTTTGATCACTTGTTTACCTGTTAGATTTCCCCTTATTTCCTGTCAGGGCAGCTAGTAATGAGAATCTACTCCAAAAGGGATACAAAAACCCCCCACAAATACAAGTTAACTAGAGTGGAGACGGGTTAGAACTGAGTGTTTTATTGCTCCTTCCATTTCTTGTACGGGCATGACAGGAACAGGAAGAAAAAAGCTTACCTATGGAGTCACAGATGAAAATAAAAACCTGACAGAAATGTTACCTCTTCCCCACGCTATACAAACTTTTTTTTAAATTGGCCAGAATTGGGCTTTCAATTTTGCATTTACCTTCTGTTGATTTTGGCCAAAGTTCAACACTATAATTTCCACCTTCAGCTTAGACAAGTACAATAGTGTCTTAAACTCTTCCTCAGCAAATAATTGTTGATCAAGTCTTACTCTCACACTCCAGTGAAGTAAAATGAAACCCCAAGTGGTAGCTAGCTTTAATCATTTTTTATTAAAACTGTCAGGCATATAAATAGGAAGAGATACTCCATCATCATTTTTTTAAACTCAAAATCATATTAGAAATTCTGGTGCATTGTATAACAGGTGCAATATTACATAGTCTGATAAATACACATTAGAGATAAAAATACACCTTCAAAATCAAAATGCATATACAAGGCTGATACAAAAATATACTCTTCAGTCTATTAACAATAGGCAAAGACAGTGCATTATAATATTGAGAAAAACCCTAATCTTTGGTATATTCAAGTTTAAAATCTAACAGGCTTATTCACAAAAGGGTGAAGAGTTTGGAGAAGTGAACAATCTAGGCCAAAAAAGTTGATTTGGAAAAATTCTCCAATTCAGCTCACTTTCCAGTTCAGCTATGTTGTCCCAGATTTTTCACTTCTCCTACCTTCTCCAAACTCTTCACCCTTTTGTGAATAGCCCTGTAAATAGTTGGTTACATAGTACTTAATATTGGCAGATCATTGTGTGTAAACCATGCAGGACTGCACATCACATCAGCTTATTCCCATAAAACTACCCTTCATTATGGTACAGACAGGAAGGGTTAAAAGCGGAACTGAGCTTTTCCTGTAGTTCTCCAGAATAAAACACCATTGGTAGTGAGAGTTGGCTCTGGTGCAGACACTACTCTGTATATTTTAAACAGGGTAGGATGAGAGTAAAGCTTACCCTTGAAGTACATCCTTATTTAGTATAGGGATTTCATCAATAACATAAAAAGAAAAGGTAAGATAAGGCAGCATGTTGTTCTTTTAGGACAGAGTTATAATTTAATAAATCATTTTGCATTTATTTCATACAGAAGATGCACAACCCCTAATTATATAGGGACACAATTACATATGTATGTCATTACACATTGTAATTATTGGTCTGTTTGTTCTCTGGACATATCAGTTTTAAGAAACTGGTTATGAACTTCATAGAAAATTTGAGTTTCACTGAGCTTTCTATTCATGCTTGTTTACGCTTAATTCAGGTTTAATTTCTGGTCGTTTTATCTTGACCTAGGAAAATGTAAAGAAAATACATCAGAAATGTGATCCATTGTATATTAAGCATACAAAAGAAATAGCAAAATTGTTAATTGCCATGCATAGCAGAGCAACATGTTTATTTTATTTCTGATACCCCAACAGCATATAGGCACCTTTCCTTCAATCCACCACTATTACATACAGCTCTTGAGTCAGAAGAAAATACCTGCTACTTCTGGAAATGGAGGAGCATGTGACTCACTACATGTGACAATGTTGGACCAATAACCAAGCACCAGTATTTCTTGAACCTGGACTTGTTGCAAGCATCAAAACATACATTCGTGTGCAGGAAAACATATATATAGGAAAACTTCCTGTGTGTCATAGATAAGCATGGATATAAAGAGTAACATTGCACTACACTGCCATCTATGGCTCAAAAGACATATCACAGTCAGTAATACAATCAGTACATTAGAATATGCTGTTGCATTTCCAACAAATTAAACAAAAATACACAAATAGCCCCAAGTGCAAAATGCAGGCCGCCTCCTTATTCCACTGCCCACAGATCCAATCTTTTTGTGCTACAGTGGCTAAATACGTCAATTCGGTGACCGACCAGCACCTTTGCCCGGAGACCCTCTTGTTCCTATTCAACTACTAGGACCTAACATCCTTATCTGCCCCAGTCACCTGTGGTCGTTCTATAAAGCATTGGATAAGCATTTCTCTACTGGTAGCTAGGAAATGTATTCTAAGGGAATGGCTATCACCCCTCCCTCCCAGGATACAGAGATTTCAAGATGACCTGATGGATTTATTTTACTTAGAAAGACTAGACGCTACTTTGAACTTACAGAACGAGAAGGGAGTAACCAGGTTTTAAGATAAATGGAAGCCGTACATTGCATTCTCTTTCTCTCCATCTGAACGGGAAGGCCTGCTTGCACCCTTTGAGCCCTCTACGTGCTACCTCCTCGATAAATTGCAATCTCGATAGCTATGGTCCATTTAGTCACCACAGAGGGTAATGCCTACTCTCAAAGCTCATACCCAAACACTGAGCCGGGGGGTAACCTTATTTAACCTCATTTCACTCTAATGACCCCGAGACCCTAGGATTCTAGATTATAGATCATAGAAAATTATACCCATGCACACAGAGGAAAAATGTAGATGAAGCTCTGATTTGAATGCAATACTTTCAATACACAAATATACTCCTCTACAACTTTCACACACAAGCTCCATGTATAACCCTATCTAACCGCTAACTTCTCACTTCCCTATACTCCCGCATCCTTTCCCATACAGAACTTTAAATTAAGGTTTCGGTAAACCACTATTGAAGCAACTATAGCACGATTATGTCTTACTGTTACTTTAAGCTTAGAACCTTCCGGCGGAGTCAGCACATAATGGAGCGGCGGCTGCACCTACTGTTACTGTTATTTTTATTGGTACTGTTATTTTTATTGGTACTGTATGTACTTTGTTTATCATAGTCACTTAGAGATGAGCACACCCTTCAATGCTTACTCTGATTCCCGGTGATCCAGAGGATGTCAAGATAGTTACCCTTAGCGATGTTGATATTGTTATTATTATCATTTTTGTCTTAAAATATAATAGCTTGAAGGATTTGGCGGAACATTTCTGTACCATCGCAATGTTTATTTCTATCACTGCTGTACTGATCTTTTCTATTGAAAATAAAAAAATGTTTTTCAAAAAAAAAATACACAAATAATATTGATAACTGGACAAGATGTCAATGCATTTAAGTAAGCTAATACATACCTCTGCCGCACTGTTTACTTTCTCTAAGTGTGGTTTCCAGTCAATCAAATCTGATGCCGTATCTGTGTTTAAAGATGCGTTATCCTTATCTCCCAGTTTTGTAAAGGCTAGAAGTTTAAATACAAAGAAAAGTTACATACCTTTCCCTACCTTTCAGTAGGGGTCAATAGCAATACGATTTCAAATACAAATACAGTTAATTAAATAAATATATACTCACATGGAAGGAATGATGATTTCCAGCTAAATTGTGTTTGGTACAACCTGCATAAAAATAGAATACATACTTAGAATATCATATAGGACATGAATAAAGTCAGAAGGAATACAATTGTAACAATGAAGTTATAATGTAATATAAAATAATATAATATAGAGAGTGCAGACAGTCACAGATAAAAAAAAAGAAAACAGTGATGAGCGAATAAAGACATTTATGAGGCTGATTTGCCAAAGCAGAATAGAGATCAGTGCAAGCTTGTGGTGCCTTCTATTATGGCCATCACCTACTTTTTTCAGGCAATTTAACTTTTCAGCATTTGCAGCAATTAACCCTTTCCCTGCCACTGATGTAAGGTTTACGGTGAAACACAGCTGAGCTGGCCAGCTCAGTAAGCCTTACGTTGGTGGCTTTCTCCCTTCTGCTATAAGCTCATGGTCGCTTTAGCCTGGAGCCACTCCATGCTTCTCCTCAGATCCCCCCTGCTCTACCATGTGTTAATGGCTGAGTGGAGGATTGGTAAATATCAGTGATATTACCGATCCTCTGTGTGCAGAACAAACAGTGGAGTGTTCAGCTGGTCTTTCTCAATGGGGAAAATCACTCACTACAGAGGTTTCTCCCCGTTCAGAAACTGGTTGATAGTAAATATTTTACCATCAACAGTTTCTGAATGAATGGGAAAGCCTCTGTACTGAGCGCTTTCCCTTCAATTAGGACATGGACTGCAGAAAAAGAGATTGAGGTCTCTATGCCCTCTGTGCCCTATTTCAAAAGGGAAACGTCAGGGGTCTGTTTAGACCCCTGATATTTCCCCAAAGCCTCCCAACAGTAAAAGGAAATAAAATGTAAATAATAATGAAAAAAAATTTAATAATAAAACAATAAAATAAAACACAACCACCCCCCCCCCACACACATATTATACATGTGCAACAGTGTGCACCATATTGTGGTGTACGCCATGCACATGCGCTGTGGTACGTGTCAGAACGCATCACAGTGTTTGATTTTTTTTCGTTTCAAAATCACATTAAACTGTGTGGCAGCGCGTGGCAAAGCGTTGTGATGCATTGCGATATGATGTGTTGCAACTAAATGTTAAATGTACGCCTGCATCAGTTTTATCACTACACACACCAGCACATTGGTTATTAACTCAATACAGTTTTATCTTTTACATTTGGTCAGAAAAGTATTTTTTTGCACACCGATACGGACTTTAGTGTGCTTTTATCAATTTAATTGTGTAGTTTTATTGGTCTAATATTGACAAACGTTTGCGCAATTATCGCAGGACCTACAAAGTTAGTAGCACCATCTTTTTATTCTACCAGGCCTGTGCTTTTTAGAAAATATATGGTTTGGGGGTCTTTTACAAAGACTAGCAATGCAGCAATAACAAATCAAATCAATGGGAAACATTTTAAAAATGGTGTGACCAGCTGAGGTTTAAAGTGTTGGAGGACTTGGCAGCGAAAGGGTTAAAATATCTGGGCTTTTAATCCCAGGTATAACATATGACACACAAGAGCAGATTTGTTCAATCTAATGTATGGCAATTATAAGATATGCAGTAGATGTTTCAACTGTCAGAGTATTTGCTGTGTACTTGGAAAAATAACTGCCATGTATATCAGCTACCCGCCATATAATACATTTCTTCTTACAGGAGAATACCCAACACACAGTGATACAAAGCTTGTGTCTGCCCCCATGGGGATTATTATGTAGTTTACACAGCTATATATTTCACAGCTATATACTGCTATTAGTGGCAATCAGGGGCGTCCCGAGGCCGGGTGTCACACCCCACCATTACATTATCGCGCATGCGTGTGATGTCACCACACGTGTGCGCGATGATGTGCACGCGTGGTCAGCCTTTTGATACCTGCCGTCAACCATCTTGGTGATGGACACTGGCAGAGAGAGGACGTCCACCCGGCGGGATAAGGTATGCCGCTGGGTCCACTCCTCTCTCCTGCAGCTGGGGTGAGACCAAAATGACTGTCAGTCTTTTTGGCATCACCCCTCCAATGGTAGAAGCAGGGACACCGGCACTCCAGTATAAGCGTGAAGAAAAAGTCTTATTTATTGAAGAGGTGCGACATATCACAAAGATGAGAGGACCTTTTCGGGGTCACACAGGATCCCCTTCCTCATGCAATCACATGTCATTGCTTGAGTAAGGGGATCCTGTGTGACCCCGAAACGGTCGTCACATCTTTGTGATATGTCGCACCTCTTCAATAAATAAGACTTTTTCTTCACGCTTATACTGGAGTGCCGGTGTCCCTGCTTCTACTGTTATATGACGGTTGCATTCCGTCGTTCACCGCAGCACCCGTCAGATTTCTAATGGAGACAAGCGGACAGGAGTGCGATGGGTTCACGGATCTACCCCTCCAAAGGTGTCACCCGGGTGCAGGCTGCACCCCCTGCGTGACGCCACTCGTGACAATAACACATTTTCCCTGTAATTCCATTCATTGTATGTGGCTTTCTTTATATTCTTTCTTTACAATTGTGATATCCAAGGACATATAGAGCAGAAACGAATAGATTTGTCACTCACTCGTCTGTATCACCATTATCATTCTTGCTTTTCCTTTTGCGATAGAAATAGATTCCTAAGACTATGCCCAAGATCAGCAGGAACAGGAAGGCCAGAGATCCAAATAATATTCCAAAGAATGAATTAAGGTTCATTGAGAGATTTTCACATCGTTCACCAGAAGTGATATAAATAGTAAATGGTTTACAGCTGAAATAAAAAATACAGACTTAAGTAATAGAGAATATAGTGGCCATTAATGTACTGATGTTTTTTAAAATGATACAAGATCTTGTGAGGCAAATCTATACTGAATACACGATATAATAGCCAAATACCTTCTTCAAAGCCGAAATATGTAAAATTAATATGTACAAACTGAGCCTTATTTGTCTATGCAATGCAATAATTAAAATCCTTAATTCAATAGAGTGACAAAGAAATAAGGGCAATTACAGATGTCAAATGGCTCAACCTTCGCTGTAGCTTTTGCAGTTACCCAAGTTACACAGCTGCAGTAAAATCCACATAATCTTAGATACTATGGGGGGAATTTATCAAAACTGGAGCAGACAAAATCTGCAGCAGATTTGCACTGCAACCAATAAGCTTTTCTGTCTTAATTTCAAATCTTACCTGAGCAAACTGAAGAAAGATGCTGAATGGTTGCCCTGGGCAACTGCTCCAGAATTTGTCTGCTCCAGTTTTGATAAATTCCCCCCTATGAGTTATTCCTATCAGTCACAAAAGAAACCTTCACAAAACATGTCTCTGTGATTAGAATGGGCAATATGTGTGGAAGAGAGGAAAAATGGTGCTGAAGATGCTGGGGTATAGTTGGAGGTGTGGTTAAGAAGCTGCTGCTGTAAGTAAAGTTTTGGAGAAGATAACATAAGAGCTGGATGTTTACCAACCTGCAGGTAGGTTTGCCATTAACCAGCTCACAAGTTCCATCATTCTTACAGTATGAAACACACTCAGAAACGCATTGCAAAGTTATATTTTCCAGTTTGTATCCCGCCTCACATAAGGCATACTCTGCCAGCTCAGTTACATTCACTAAACAAAAAAGATAAGACTGAGTAATTATTATATTACTTTAACAGATTTGTGGTGCTCTTCTAAAGCCCCTTTACGGTAATGTAAAAAAATAAATAAATAAATGAATAAATAATGTTATTGCAACACACCAATGCAGTACACAAAGGGTGCTGCAGATCAAGCCTTAACACAACACACAGGTGTGAGGTCAATCGACAGATTTTTAGCATAAGTTACTTATTTACAGTTTTGCATACCATAATTTTTTACCATTTCACAAAAAGGCTGCAATTTAACATTTATAACATATTTGTTACTTAATAATTCAATACAGTTTTATATCTCTTAGATTTAGTATGAATCTTGTAAACCCTGTTTTTTGTGTGCGCTGATAATTATTTTAGTGGATTTTTACTGAAAATATTGTCTTGATGCGCAATCACGCAAATGTTGTGGGAACTTCAAAATTAGTAGCCCCATCTTTTTATTCTACTAGAAAAACTATGAGAGCTGCAATAAAAAAAGAAAAACAAAATAAATAAATAAAAAATTGCAAATATGGTGTGGCCAGAGGTTAAAAGTGGAGCACAGATCTTGGCAGTGAAAGGTTTAAAAGCCCACACTGGACCAATTAGTCTGAACAACCTAACACCCATTTCACTGCTTCTATTTAGCTCCAAGCATCTAGAAAACCTTGTTTACAACTGACTGAGCTGCTACCTCATTGATACCAACCATCTCCACCCCTTACAGTCTGGCTTTCACCCACAACACTCCCCTGAACACTACTTAATAATCCGTATTTGTACAATTACGATCTGCTGCCTCTAATACAGTTGACCTCCTGCTCCTCCTACAAAAACTTTCCTCCCCTGTCTATGGAGCCTCTGCTCTTTCCTGGTTCTCCACCTGCCAACATCAGCACTCTTTCAGTGTTAACCACAGCTTCATCTTCTCCTCTCCTCTTCCTCCATCCCCTTCTATTTTCCATCTACATTTTCTCCTTGGGTTAGTTGAGAGCTTCCCATGGCTTTCAATACCGTCTTTGTGCTGGTGTCACCCAAATCTATCTCTCAGCTCCTCAGCTCACCCTACCAGTTTCATGCAACACTAATTTACTAGCTGAAGTCAAAATGGATGTCATTATCACAAGAATTTTTGTTTTATATAATGAACCCTGCCTGTACTGTGCCGACAGATTTCCTTACCAGTTGAAAACTAGATGAGCAGGACTGTCTGTCCTAAAAAAAGGGTTAAAGATCTCAAGGCATTGTATATTATTGCACTTTTAAAAATGTTCTACTTTTATCTCCTCACTGGCATCTGTTCTAACCACTAGAAGCTGCCTGTATACGTATAATACTGCTCCAAAGAAACAGCTAGAAAGGTAAGAAATATTTTTGAAAATATATTTTTCGGCATGCTGTGTCAGTGGGAATGCGTGAAAGGGAACACAAACATTTAGTGGGGGTTTCTCCAATTTGTCTACAAAAGTGGAAATATACTTTAACTTAAATGAGACAATTTAATTTATGGCGACCACTCCGTGTGCCAACACAGATGTGGGCCCTGGTTTATACCATGGGCCGACACACATGTGTAAATACTGTTTTTATCTCTTCAACTAGTTGGATACAACAAACCTACTAGCCTATTCTAGCAAATGATTTATTTTTACTAACGGCAAAGAATGTAAAACACTTACACATTTGACCATTTTCAACCGCAGCAATTTGAACTCTTTGGAAAGTATTTCTTCTGAGAGAATTATTCCGAATAGAATCCACCAGTTCCATATTTAGGAAATTAATTAATGTGGTATTTGCCTTATATGTAAACTGTGCAGTGAAATTTGCAGACCACATAGTAGATTCCCTACAAAAGAAGAATACAAAAGATAATCAAACCATAAACATAATTACAAAAATGTTCTAGCATTCACATCTGAGCTTTGTGTGTATAGAAACAGCAACATGCTTCAGATCAAAGCAACAATTGAATATATTTAATGTCTCATAGCGTAAATACTACCTAAAGCTGCTGCATTGATTACAATTGGTTAGTGCTTGTGGACATATTGACAGTGTTAATGGTATCTGAAAAAGTATTGCATTGTTAAGCTGGTTAATGTGGAAAAGTTGTTTGTAAGAAGGAGGTAATAATGCAGTAAAACAGCTTTATTTGCAATCAACTTGTTTTAATTAAAGCATTGAGCTGTAAGTTACACCTGCTAACAATGGAATCTACAGATGTGGCTGTGGCTGTCATGTGTGATGGGAGTAGCGCTACAGCCTACAT
Organism: Nanorana parkeri; assembly: GCF_000935625.1. Lineage (NCBI taxonomy): Eukaryota > Metazoa > Chordata > Amphibia > Anura > Dicroglossidae > Nanorana > Nanorana parkeri. The sequence continues at coordinate 1,134,156 of NW_017306809.1, forward strand.
TGTCACTCTTCTTGAATGACTTGGATCTACATGACAACATGATTGAAGTTGGATCACAATAATGTTCCCTAATGAAGTTACATCAGGGGTCATTATTTATTCAAATAAACTGACTTTTTCTATGGTGTGGGTATTTTTATGTACTATTTCTTTATTTTTGTGAATGAGTACCACAGGGTGCTATGTACTTACTCACATAGGGATGGGGCCTACATCCTTCAGGGTATTACGATGTAGGGATGAGGTCCTTGTCCTCATCAGCATAACACAGTGAAAGAACCCTGACAAAATATAGTAGTGTAAAAAAAATTAAACTATGGATATATAAAGGGTTTCCAGTCTTGGTATTTAGCCATATTCCATTCTAGTGGGATTCAGCATAAGGATGCACTACACAGAAGATTTAAACCAACACTGGAGCAGGCTGCCATTGCAATATGGAGGTACATGAGCAGCTGGGATGGGAAGTTAGGAGGGCTGGGGAGGGGGGATTCGTTTTAGTTGAAATAAGGTAGATATACTAGACAATAGTCCACTTAAAATACTACATTGCTTTTATGCACCTATGTTCTCTAATTAAAACCTTAAAACAAGCATATTAAATAAAGACAGAAACATATTTAATTGTAAGGAAAACAAGTTGTACTTACGTAAGGTTTTCTATGGTGCTGGAATTGTAATCAAACACAGATTCTATATCAGGTATAGAGTTTTTAAGAATTTCACTAATCTGTATGGAAACATAAGGATAAGATAAAGGGTTTCAGTACTTTGGACAAAATCTTTTGTACAGAAATGATCAATCTTAAAGTGATCTAGTCAAGCAGAGAGTAAAGATACATGCACATTAAAGTTCTTCTTTTGCAGCCAAATTGGGATAACACTTGTTTTACATTTATTGCATGTTTTTATTTACATAACAGAACTGAATTTTTTTTTTAAATTGCTACTTAGATTTTTAAGTGCTTTATACTTGCTTAAAATTCCT
>NW_017306809.1:1135159-1139063 GCF_000935625.1 Nanorana parkeri
AAATGTTAAGGAGGGGGCTGTGGGAAGTTACGTTTACTCTAATTAACCCTGTCTGTACTGTGCAGGCGTACAGTATTTCATTATCAGGTTTGTTTCATCTAGATTTGAATACTGTCTGTCCTAACAAAGGGGGAAGACTTAGAGGGTTATTCACAAATTATTAGGATTATATTCAAAATAACTTTAGACTTATAAAGAAAATATACTACAAATGTTCATTTTGTGCATCCATTCGCACAGATTGAAAATTCACAGAAACTTGCAGGGTAAATTACTCTGCAAATTGTTTCTAAATGGACCCACTAGTGTAGCATCCCAAATCACTTTGGAAGTACTTATAACACTGTGGGGTCTATTCACTAAGCTGCCGTAGGCAGCCGAGTGAATAACCTACCCAAAGTGAAGTGAGCCGCACACTGTTCGGCTATTCACTTCAGGCTTGTACGGCTTATTTCAGCCGTACATCGGCTGAAATCAGCCATACATCGGCTTGCTTTGGCTGGCTTCAGTTCGGCTGAACATGCCCAGCATGTTGGGCTGAGCCGGAGTGCAGAAGGAGCCGAACCTCCGGCAGGCTACTCGCTGCCGTTCGGCCCCTATGAGAATGGCCTGTGGTACCGAGCAGAATAGCAAAACAGTGAAAAAAGTTTTTTAAAAAGTAGGAAAAAAATGTTCACAAAAGTAAATAAATGATAAATGTTAAAAAATAAAGAAGAAAGAAGAAAATCAAAGATAATTGAAAAAAGAAAAAAAATTAAACAAAAGAAAGAAACAATTGGGCAGAGCTAGCAGTGACAGCTAGCTCCGCCCAACTGTTTCCTATTGTCCTGGACCTGGTCCTGGCCAGTGAATAACAACTGGGTGGATCCGGCCGTGATGTCACGGCCAAGTCCGCCAAGTTGTCATTGTTTAATGACAGTTCAGCCAATTAACCTGGGGACGCTGATCTGTCATTGCAACTGGGCGGAGCCAGCCGTGAGATCACGGCTGGCTCTGCCCAGCTGTCGGTTGTGAGGCTTTCGGCCAGCCAATGGCCAGCCGTTTGGCCGCTTCGGGTTTCACTTTGGCTCAGTCGAGCTGAAGCATATGCCTTCGGCTTGACTGAGCCGCTCGGCCAGCTTCGGGAGCTGTACGGGCTATAGTGAATAGCCCATACAGCAGCCCTTCAGTTCTACTGAACCGGGGGCTCCAGCGGCCGAAGCTAGCCGAAGGATCAGCCGGTGCTACGGCTGATCCTTTGGCTAGCTTTGTGAATAACCCTTTTAGAAGCATTGTATGTTCACGAGAAGAAGTTCAGTTTAAAAGTAAAAGTAGAGGGTCAAACTGAGGGAAAAAAAATGCTCAGAGTAGTTTGGAATCTGTACAAGTCCTTCACAAAAAAAAAAAATCAGCTATAAGGTGAGAAATATTTTTTAAAAAAAATGTTTTTAGATACGCTCTGTGAATAGGAATACATAACAAACATATGGTGAGGTCTTCTCAAATTTAACTGCAAAAGTGAAAATACACTTAAAGCTTTTCCCTTGTTCCAACTGATATTGATCAAACAAATTTCTTTGTATATTAATTTCACTATTGTGCTTATGTATTTTGGGAACACGTCCTCCTCAGCATCTTGCAGTAAGCTATTTAAATGTTTTCTTACAGATGCATGAATCACTATAATATACACATACCGTAAAATATCCATCCTTTTTATTAAATGTCTCTCCATGTGTAAGGTCAACATACACAGACCTTTTTGGTGTACCTATGAACAAGAAATGTGCAGTTAGATTGTTAGGTTTACTTGTATATTCATCTTCAACAATTTAGCAATGAGAAAATCTATATAGGCGTGGGGTTTGAACCAAGAGCATTTCCTCAAGCTTGCAATCTGATGTTCCAGCTTTTCTTAGTGGTGCACTTATTAAAAGCACATGCACTATTTTTCGCTTATCTTTATCAAAAAAATAATAAGGTGGCAATGGTAGGATTAAACCTCAATTATGACCACACAATTAGATCTAGTCTTTTCAATGAATTAATGTATTTATAATTAAAGAAAGGCTATATAATATAGTTCAATTTCCAAAGAGCTAGACGCTCATACTGCACAGTTGATGATCACATTAAAGCACAAACTTGGTGTATATATCGCAATGTATTGTAATGACAGTTTGAAGCACTAAGGGCCTCTGTTCTCCATTTGTCATATTATTGCTGTAGCAATCAGAGATAGCAAAAGCCTCAAGCCACACTTAATATAAACATAAATAGGTTCAGCATGGACATAAGTTGGTGATCCTATAGAGAACAATTGCTTCACTCTCAAAGCAGGATTTATGATGTCTGGGTTGGCAGGCACAGTACAAGCTTGAAAGAGTACACAGGGTGTATTCCCACCCAACTCCTTTAATTTTCTGGCTCTGTTCTTTGCCAATTTTCCATCCTGCAGACATATCATGGGCCTATCAGTTTTTCTACTGGGCTTTGAGCCGTGTCTCACCTAATATGCAAGACATCAGCTTGCTAAAAGCTGACACATTTGCAACCTAGTTCACTCCCAACCACAACACAATGAAACCGAACTGTTCTCTTGCATTTAAATTGTTTTGCTATGATGTGGAGAACCGACTGGAACAAAAATTAAAATGTCTTCAAATGGGCTTCCACTGACGATAATCATATAGTGTGCATGGGAGTGGTGGAGGTATTAAAACTTACAGTCTATCAAGAATGGTAGTTAATGAGATTGGATACATTTGTCCTGTCAAACACTATAGAAAAATGTTAGTGATAAAAAAAAATGTTCCCTAATGATAGCTGTAGAAACTGTCAAACATGAAATCACTTATCAATATTTTGATATTTGCAGAATACACTATTGTTAGTGTTATAAAAACTTTTACAACAAAGTCAAATAGTGGTTTAGAGCCCCTGCCAGTTTTCATTGCTGTCTATGTCCTTGTAGGCTAGATTTTCTCAAGAAAAAACTTTATTTGCTGTCTGTGCCTTCCTGCTTCGGTGACAATTAAACCCCCCTATTCTTACACAATCATCACAGTGCAGGAAGTGAGGGAAATCACAAACAGAAATAAAAACCTGACAGGAACAGTCATTCTTCCCTACTACAGGGATCTCAAGTCTCCCTGACGTTCAGGGTGTCTACCTCTTTTAGATAGCGGCTCCCTGATGTCCTCGAGAGAGGCATTTTCTCCCTGAAACGTTTACTCTGAGTAAACCTTTCCGGTAAGATAGCAGTGGGTAAAGTTTCAGAGTGAGGCTTGCCTCCCGGAGGAAGGTCATGTGATCTCTAGAGTAGCCTCAGAACGAGGCTTGGCTCTCAGAAGGAAGAAGCTACTTGCTGCACAGAGCACAGGGCGGACATAGACTACTATTGAGAGCAGGTACAGGCACTGAGAGCTACTGCTGCAGGGTTGAGAGAGTGCTGTTAACCCTTTGTGGATAATATAGAATCAATTATATGTTCTGCTTGTCTAGTTATAGAGAATATTTATTTAATTTGCTGCCCATAGCAACTAGTCAACTGTGTATCAGGGATTTTACTCCTCAGCGTTTTTTTAAAAAGGTCTTGGGCTGTCTAATAAATTGTGACCTTTACACTGACAGATACTTGAACATCAATTCACAAATCTGATGTATATATAAATATATAATATTGTTGTATTATTGGTATATGGATTTTATTTTACTGTGTGTGTCTGTGTATATGTGTGTGTCTGTGTATATGTGTGTGTCTGTGTATATGTGTGTGTCTGTGTATATGTGTGTGTCTGTGTATATGTGTGTGTCTGTGTATATGTGTGTCTGTGTATATGTGTATATGTGTGTATGTATGTATGTATGTATGTATGTATGTATGTATGTATGTATGTATGTATGTATGTATGTATGTATGTAT
>NW_017306809.1:1139076-1162406 GCF_000935625.1 Nanorana parkeri
CTTTTATATTCTGACGGCTGCTGTAAAAAAAAAAAAAAAAACAACAACAGACAGGGCACCTCCCTGAAATGAGACGGGAACCTCCCTGAAATAAGGTTTTGCAGGTTGGATGTCTGCTACTATATCCAGAAGAAAACAAGAAAAGTGGCTAGAATTTTGCTGTAGATCCATGTCCACAAAAGCAAATTAAGTTGTAGACTTACTTGCATTCAGCTGGGATGGGTAACTGTTTTTTGGTGTGGCGCAATTTGTACTATCGTATGCATCATGGCACTGACATACAGGAACGCAGGATGGCAGGCTCTTTATACATATTTCATCGTTGCTGCAATTGCTGGAATCACTGGAATCGCATTCACTACAAGAACATGCTCTCCCATCCCCTGTAGGTGATTTAAAACAGTATATTAATGCAGGTTTTCCTTAATGGTTTTCCTATTAAGATAATTTGGAGAACATGATTTCACAGCTCTAGTGTAACAGACCTGATGTGTAACATGCAGCAGTTTACAAAAGTGGATTATCAGACATTATTAGAAGACTTAAAGGAGAACTATGGGGTCAGTGCTTTTCCCCCTTAGTTCTGCTAAGGGTAACGTGGAGGACACAAACTAGCGTCCTCCCGTCACCCAAAGCTCAGTATACCACAAGCTACAGCTTGCGGTATATTGAGACGCTGCAGCCGAAACAGATCCCGACAATGCTGTCTGGATCCACCCAGCTGCGTGAGTGACAGCTGGCTCTGCCTATCTAGAGGCAGAGCCAGCTGTACCCGCCCCCTCCCCCGTCCATTCCACCAGTCAGCGCTGGAGGATCGGACAGGGGAGGGGGGGAATCCCTGCATGGAGCCGTTAGTAATGGTCACGACTCTCTGCACGGATAGATTGAGAAGTGAGCGAGCAACGTTATGTGTTCGCTCACTTCCCGATCTACTGAGCCAACCTGTGACAGTTTCATTGTAACGGGTCGGCTCAGATTATGAGGCTGAGTGAAAATCACCCACCTCATAATTCTCCTGTAAAGTTTAGTCCTATGTAAAACTGACATTTTAGGTCAAGATGCATGCCTGCTATCTTCTTAAAACAGGACCTAAAGATTGTTCAATTGTAAGACATCAGCTCCTTCTACAAAACAGCAGCTTTTCTAGCTTAGCCTAATTATTTGTTCCTCCTTATTCAGGCCGCATGTACTGTCATTTTTAGGCAACAATTTTCTGTTGCAAAAAAAGCCTTCACATCTGGGAGCCCTTACTCGATGGTGGTCCTCATTGGGACATTCTGGCCAGTTTAGGACACAATCTGACATGCCAGCAATGGGATAAGAATTTGGATGTAAATATAGGTATTATTGCTGTTGACAATGCAATTATTCTATTGCTGATATACTTGTTACAATATTACACGAATAGCATTTCCACTAACACCTATCTCCTGATGAATTTTACTCTGTGAAACACATTGAGAAAATGTATTTACATCATCCCATATGGTTTATGTCAGACAAGATGAAATATCATTAGTTAACTGTGAATTACAACTAATTATCAGGGGCTGAAGTACATTGTATAAAACCTTGTGTAATGTTGTATCTGCATAGCATTACAAATAGCTGAAGTGAGCAGGTTTTACCATTGAAAAAACATTTAACAAGGAGTAAAGGTTATGGATTTTATATTATGGATGGTATCATATCGTTGATTGAAGTCCCATATAGTACCATTGAAGTCCAATATGTATATTTGAATTCAGTGATATGAATAGTTATAATGTCTACATTTATTGCATATTTTTATTTTCCTAGATTCTGATCGATATGTTTATATTTTTTCCACATTTACATATAAGCAAATATGTTCAGCAAAAGTGACATGGCATGGGATAAATCATAACACCGTTAGGGGCGTGGGAGCAATTGTTTAATTTTTTAATAGAAAATTAATGAACTCCAGGCAGCATAAAATGAATGCAGATGTGTATTCATCAATGTATCTTTAACCTCCCTGGCGGTATGATTTTTTCTCTTTTTTTTTCCTTTTTTCGTTCTATTTTTTTCTGTTTATTTTTAACTTTTGAATCTCCCGCCGGTTCCACCCCCCAGTGACGCGGACGCTCACAAGAGACGGAACCCGGAAGACGGATGCCAGCATCGGCCAGAGGACACATCGTGGCTCGAGGGAAAAGTTAAGAGACGGACTGTGTATTCCCGAATGTGGCTCAGGGTTTCCACTTATGGCACAGAAAATTAACCCCGAGCCACACTCGGGAATACCGCCAAGAAGGTTAAATGTATGTTTTAATTCAAGTAGCGTAAGCACCTGAATTTGACTTGGCACCAGCATTTTGCAGTCTTCTGCAAGGAAGACGGATGCCAGCATCGGCCGGAGGACACATCGCGGCTCGAGGGACAAGTTAAGAGACGGACTGTGTATTCCCGAATGTGGCTCAGGGTTACCGCTTATGGTACAGAAAATTAACCCCGAGCTACACTCGGGAATACCGCCAAGAAGATTAAATGTATGTTTTAATTCAAGTAGCGTAAGCACCTGAATTTGACTTGGCACCAGCATCTTGCAGTCTTCTGTAAAGCAGAACTCAGATAGTGGGAAGCATCAATGTGTTACACACCCTTACTTTGAATGTCAGATCCACATAAGATCAGTAATGGGTAGTTCCCCTAGATGACTGCTATAATCACTGGCCCCAAAGTAAGGCACTGTAAGGTGTCACACTTATAGGCAGGAACTAATACTCACCAATTAATCCTTTATTGCATGTACAGGTATAACTTCCCAGGGTATTGTTACAAGAAGCATATTGATGACATTTATCAGTACTTGTGGAACATTCATCAATATCTATAAGGAAAAACAAATATTTAGTATGGTGATGCTGTACTATAAAAGCCTTATACTGGAATCAAGAATGTTTATTCATAAAAGCTGACAATTCATTTAAATGAAAGAACTAGGTAGTTTGGTATATCAGGAAAAAAATTATGTAATGATATTTGACAAAACACACATTTAGGCCATTTAGGTATGTATAAAGTATATGAATAATATAATAAATGAACAGCAAATGTGCATTATATTCTATACTGAAAAGAACACAAATATATAACATCTACCTGTACAATTGAAGCCGTCCCCAGTAAATCCTTCCTTGCATATACACTTATAACTTCCCAAGATATTGTTACAAGAAGCATTTTGATGACATGTATCAGTATTTGTGGAACATTCATCGATATCTATAAGAAAACAAAGTATTTAGTATGGTGATGCTGTACTATTGAAGCCTTATACTGGAATCAAGAATGTTTATTCATGAAGGCTGAAAATCAATTTAAATGAAATGACTCGGTAGTTTGGTATATCAGAAAAAATATCTGTAATTATATATTTGACAAAACACTTCTATACATAAATTTAGGCCATGTAGGTATGTATAAAGTATATGAATAACAGGACAAATGAACAGCAAATGTGCAGTATATTCTATACTGAAAAGAACACATACATAACATCTACCTGTACAATTGAAGCCATCCCCAGTAAATCCTTCATTGCATATGCAGTTATAACTTCCCAAGATATTGTTACAAGAAGCATTTGGATCACATGTATCAGTATTTGTGGAACATTCATCGATATCTATAGGAAAAAAAAGTATTTAGTATGGTGATGCTGTACTATAGAAACCTTATACTGGAATCAAGAATGTTTATTCATGAAGGCTAACATTTTATTTAAATGAAATGACTCGGTAGTTTGGTATATCAGGAAAAAATATCTGTAATTATATTTGACAAAACACTTCTATACATAAATTTAGGCCATGTAGGTATTTTGGCAGTGCGTGGCAATACCACTGTGTAGAGTGGCAAAAGTGTCACCCAGGACTCTCAGCCAAAAGGCGCTGAGCAGTTCCAGGATGGAAATACTTTTACCAGGAAAGATCTGACTTTGCAATTCTTTCCGGACTTTCTAAGTTATAACTGGGATCCTGGAACTGAGAGATTTCGAAAAAAACTGGGAGGGATGAAATCTCCATTCCTGGGCAAGGGCTTTAGTGGTGGCCAGCACCAAATGATGCTGCACCTGGGCACAACCCTTATGTGGAGGATGCTGGGTCAGGTTCAGGGCCCCACCTGTGAATCAGGAGAACTCCACCCAGGAGTCAGAGTGGAGGCCAGTGCAGCAGGGAGCTGCAGGGTTGTGAAACCTATTGTGCATGTTAGCACGAGACCGTCTGGAGGAACAGACAGTGGCCTGAGGCCAGAGCAGCAGTGCTGTGAATGCAAAGACAGGAGGCTGGATGTGCCTGTATTTCTGTGCAAGAGATGATAAAGAACCCCTGCAAGGGTAATCACATCGTTTTGTGAATGTTCATTTAAAAAAAGTGGGCAAGGAAGCCCTTTAAAAGAAGTCCTAAGCGAGTGGATGCGTCCTTAATGTGCTACTGTTTGGAGCGAATTCTCACAGTATGTACAAAGTATATGAATAACAGGACAAGTGAACAGCAAATGTGCAGTATATTCTATAAAGAATACAAATACATAACATCTACCTGTACAATTGAAGCCATCCCCAGTAAATCCTTCCTTGCATATGCAGTTATAACTTCCCAAGATATTGTTACAAGAAGCATTTTGATGACATTTATAAGTATTTATGGAACATTCATTGATATCTATAAGAAAGGAAAAGTATTTAGTATGGTGATGCTGTACTATAGAAGCCTTATACTGGAATCAAGAATGTTTATTCATGAAGGTTGAAAATCCATTTAAATTAAATAACTAGGTAGTTTGGTATATCAGGAAAAAAATTCTGTATTTATATTTGACAAAATGCTTTTAGCCAGTTGCAATCCGCCCATTGTAAAAAATGGGCGGACATTGGATGCTTTTCCAGCGGGTGGACAACATGTACGTGATTTATTTTCTGCTCACGTGCAAGCAGAATGCCGCTGAGAATCTAAACGGTAACGGCAACGTCTGTTACATACAAGCGTTCGTCCGGCTCTACAGCCAGCTGATCGTTTGTATGTATGACTACATGTAGTGTGCGCCACACAAAAAAAAAAAATTGGTTTATTTTATGTTTCCGGAGACATCATTTGTCAGGGGATGGTCTCCTCAATCCGGGGACTGTCCCTGGAAATCGGGGATGAATGTATGGCTGCAACAACTAATCGACTAAGTCGATTATAATCGATGATTGAAAAAGTTGTCAACATTTGCAATCATCGATTAATCAGCTTTCGATTAGTTGGCCCTGTTCACGGCTTCACACACACCGTGTGCCGCACCTCCTCCCCGCCTTATGCTTGCCACTGCCCGACCTGTCCGCCCACATCCACGCTCCACACAGCACACCTCCTCCCCGCCTCACGCTTGCTGCTGCCAGAGCCGCCCGCCCACATCCACGCTGCACCTCCTACCCGCCTCACTCGCACCGCCCACATCCACGATCGACACAGGGATGCGTGGAGAAGAAGTAAGTTGGAGCAGGCGTGAGGGGATGACAGCCGCCGACAAACAGGCCTGATCTCAGAAGCAAGTTGCTGGAAGACTGCTCAGGTAAGCCTTCATTTTCCACACATGGTGCTCTATAATGTATTGCTGGGATAGTGGGATTTGTAGTCCTCTATAGCTGATGGTACATTGTGCTGTATATTATACCATCAGCTATAGAGGACTACAAATCCCAGCAATAGATTTTACGCTGTATGTATAATGTATTGCTGGGATTTGTTGTATTCCTCTATAGCTGGTGGTATTCTGCATTGCGCTGTATAGGAGACTACAAATCCCAGCAATAATACATTCCACCAGCTATAGAGGAGTACAGCAAAACCCAGTAATACATTATACAGCGCAATGCAGAATACCGCCAGCTATAATGTACTATTGCTGGGATTTGTACTGCTCTATAGCTGATGGTATTCTGAATTGCGCTGTATAATGTACTATTGCTGGGATTTGTAGTCCTCTATAGCCGGTTCCATTCTGCATTCATTGCTGTATAATTTTACACTTTTCATTTCACTATATTGCACACCACACTTTTTTCCCCCCATACTTCCACCGCTCCAAGCTTGCTCCTGTGATGGACTACATTCTTAATACAAAAAATAGTAGTCCATCCCTGGAGCCATTTGTTTTTATCCCGATTAACCGGTTAATTGAACTTAATAATCGGTTAACTAATCGATTTTGAAAATAATTGTTAGCTGCAGCTCTAGATGAATGGTCACCCTAAACCAGGGATCCCCCACTAACCACTAGTGATCCCCCACTAACCACCAGGGAGCCCCCACTGGCAACAGTGGAGCCCCCACTACCCACCTGGGAGCTACCACAGAGCCACCACTAATTATTAGGGAGCCCCCACTGGCCACCACAAATCCCACACTGACCAGCAGAGAGCCCGCACTGACCACCTGACAGTCCGCATTGGCCTAATTAGGGAGCCACCTCTGCTGCACACTCACGCACCCGTGAAACTCTCTGGACCCCCGGTGAGAGCCCGCACAACCCTCCTGAGACCCTGGATACATCAGGCGGGGAACCCAGAGCAACAGAGTATGTCGCTTCATATTATTCTGCATTGCTGTAATATGTATTGCTGGGATTTGTAGTCCTCTATAGCTGATGCTGTTCTGCATTGCTGTATAATGGTATTGCTGGGAATTGTAGTTCTCTATAGCCGTTGGTAGTCATTATTGCTGGGATATATAGTCCGCTATAGCTGATGGTATTCTGCATTGTTGTGTAATGTATTGCTGGGAATTGTAGTTCTCTATAGCCAATGCCATTCTGCAATGCTGTACAATGTATTTCTGAGTTATTGGCAGAACTACCAGGGTCGCAGGAGTCATGCACGCGCACAGCCCTGACGAGGCATCCCTCCCCTACCAGTGTGCTTTACAATGGAGGGGGGCCCCCCCCCCTCCATTGCCGGCTGATCGTTTGTATGTATGACTACATGTAGTGTGCGCCCCCCTCTATTGCCGAGCTCCCCCCCTCTGCTGCCGCTGCTGGTGTGATAGACTCACCTGGATACGTTGCTGCAAGGGAGTCTGGAGACGTCCACCGTCACACTGCTCCTCCCCCTCGCACGAGCTGTCAGTTTAAAACCGCAGGGTTTTTAATTGCTCGGTGTCCTACTGTTGTTGTGGACGCTGAACAATAACCCTGCTACGGTTAAACCGCTCTGATCCTTGACTGCCCCAGCAGCTCCTGGTACATGAGGGTTCCTCTACCCAGGTAATCTCCTGTACCCAAAAAAGGGTATAAAATTAATTTCAGTACAGCGCTGCATGACGGAATAAATGTCAGTCAAAGTACCGCAGCTCTGAATACTGAAAAATGGCCTGGATGGGAAGGGGGTTTAACACCGCGGATGTCAACTGATTAAACTACAGATCTCATCTGTTGCATACAATACAATTGGGTATACTTATTCCATCTGTGTTAAAGTTACAACTGGGGTTATCTGGACTTATAGAACTATAAATACCATCTGCCTATGCTAACTATGTTTCAAACCATGTCCGAATGTTTCAAATCATGCTCGATAAGTTGTAAAGGCCTCACTAAAAGGCTTGCTCCCTTGTACACTGAGTGGCTAGATTATTATGACCACCTGTTTGTAGGCAAATTAGCTATAATTTTGCGCTGAAGTTGCTAGCGGGCCAGACCATTATAAATAGGGAAGCAGGTTGTTTACCACGACAGTTGAAGTGATTTTTTCTGAAGATAGGGGTAAACAACGCGATTTAACAGCCTTTGAACGTGGGATGATTGTTGGTGCTCGGAGCCATGTAGCGGGTGTCAGCAAAACAGCAGAATTCGTTAAATGTTCAAGAGCAGCTGTTGTTAAAGTTTTTTAAAGACTGGACTGTCAGCCGAAAATCTGGGTCTGAACGTGCGAATTGTGGCCGTCAGCGACTAGTCAATGTTAGGGCAGAACGGAGAGTGACAAGACTGGTACAAGACAACAGAAGGGCAACAGTGCCTCAAATGACTGCAGATCTTAATCAGGGATCCTCTCAAATGTTCGCCGTACACTGCATCGTATGGGATATGGAAGCCAAAGGCCTGTTCCAACACCTTTGCTGTCTGCAGTTAACAAGATAAAACTAGGGCTGCGGAAATTAACAAATAATCGATTAATCGTTAACATTTTTAATCGATTCAAATTAATTTGATCAGTAATGAATATGAGAACAGCTGTAACACTCACCTCTCCGTCAGCTTCCGGGTCTTCCGGGAGTCCCGTCGGAGATCCGGTGACGTCACGGAATTCCTCCCCCCTTCCCTTCTTTAGCCGACGGAGCCACTTGGGCCAGACAGTGCCCGCATCCCAACACTCTCCACATCCTGCTGGGGCCGTACAGTGCCCGCTCCCCAACAGCCCCCATATCATAATTGGGCCAGACAGAGCCCCCAGCGTGGCCACATACCACCTCTCAACGTCACCGTCAGCCCTGCATCCCACCTTCCTAGTGATGGCCATCTCTCCTAAGATCCTTCAGGAAATCATTCGGGAACTGCAGTTTGAATTTAAAACGTATTTGTGTGAACTGTGAAGTTAAGTCATGGATTGTTGAAACTAACTAGTGTCGGGTGATTGTATATAGTGTATACCACATTTACCACTGACTAATGCAGAGTTGCAATGCAAGCAGATCAGCTAAAAGTAGTTGGATCTGTATGTGCGTTATAACTAATCAAAATTAATCGATGAAAATTTTTTTCCATTAATCGAACAAGAAAATTTTAATCAGTACCAGCCCTAGATAAAACGTCTCAAATTCGCACAGGAACACATGGATTGGACAGTCGAGCATTGGAAAAAAGTCATGTGGTCCGATAAATCACGTTTCCAGTTGCATCATGCAGATGGCAGAGTGAGAATTTGGCGGGAACAGCATGAAAGCATGCACCCCACATGCATGAGTACAACCCTTCAAGCTGGTGGGGGCAGTGTTATGGTTTGGGGCATGTTTTCCTGGCATGATTTGGGCCCTTTAATTCGCGTGGAACAACGTCTGAATAGCACAACATACCAAAGTATCATTGCTGATCAAGTTCATCCTATCATGTTGATGGCGTATCCCAATGGAGATGGCTTCTTCCAACAAGACAATGCGCCATGCCACGGTGCTTGTATTGTGCAGGAGTGGTTTCAAGAACATGAGGGAGACTTTATCTTGCTTAGGTGGCCCCCACAATCACCAGATCTCAATCCAATTGAGCATTTGTGGGGCGAAGTTGAAAGAGCCATCAGGCAGCTGGTTCCACAACCATCAAATCTCACAGAACTGGACAGTGCTATTCATCAGGCATGGTGACAGATTCCTCGCATCACCTTTCAACATCTCGTGGAGTCAATGCCAAGAAGAATCGCCGCAGTATTGAAGGCAAAAGGTGGTCCAACGAAGTACTGATAGGGTGGTCATAATAATCTGGCCAATCAGTGTAAAACTTATTATTTGCTCATCATACATTTAGTTACTGAACAAGATTTAATTTCCTCAGATATGCACAATAAAGAGTTTATGAAGTGAATACACCCGTACTGAAGTCCATAACACCTTTTCTTGTATCCCTTTCACTGTGCATGATGTTAAACAGTTCTCAGAAACACCTTCCCTCTTAATAGAGCATATTACTGTAGAACTGCAACCAATCCACCGTCATTATAACTATATGGCTGATAGGTACCACTAATACATGGTGGGCCATAGACTCATCACAATTGCTTCCGCAGTTGAGATCCAAAAGATTAATTCCCCTGCCACAGTGTTACAGTTGGTTATCCCGAACTCCGCTGTCCCCTCTGCAAGCCCAGGACAGGTACAGCAGCAGCCTATGCTGAGAATGGGGGAGAGATCAGCATTCCTTCACTGCTAATATCTCCTCCTCTCTCTGAAGGCGGAAGCGATGTGTATTATATCACTTCCGCTATATCACTTCCGCCTTTAGCTGTCATTTCTCTGGCTGCTATAGCCAGAGAAGAAGCAGATCTCTGCTTCATCAGCTTATTTGGGGGCCCCAAGGTGACCCTTAAGGTCTTCATAAAGAGGACCTGTCATTGTATATTAGCTATCACATAGGGGGCTTATGCTATGTGATGGCATAAAAAGAACCTGTTTTAAGTGTAAAAAAAAGTTAAAAAATAAAAATTTAAGTCTCATATTAAAAAGAATAAAAAAATAAATCTAAATACACGCCGGGTGCGCCTAAGTGCGAAAACAAAGGTTACACTACACATGTTACATATCGCCGCAAATGTCGGAGTGTGAGCAATAATTTAGGGCCATTAATAAGTGATAACACTAAACTGATGAGCGGTAAAAGCATTGCATATTATACCAAGGCCAATTTTAAGCATGGTAGTGTTTTTTTGTAATTTCACAGGCGCAGGTAATTTTAAGGTTAACATGTTTGGTGTCTATTTACCAGACGTGACCCCATCTTTAATATTTTACAAAAAAAATGGGTAATGGTAAATGTTTTATAACATAAAGTAGGGAAAACAGGGTTTTTTTTCAAAATTTTCAGGACTTTTTTCATTATATAATCAAAAAAATTAAAACTCTATTAAAAATGATATAAAATTATTTTCAGTATAGCATTGCATGAATGAATAAATGTCAGTCAAAGTACTGCAGCGCTGAATACTGAAAAATGGCCTGGACAGGTAGGGGGTTTAACACCACGGTCAGCAGGTGGTTAAACATACATTTAGACCATGTAGGTATGTATAAAGTATATGAAAAATAGGACACATGTGCAATATATTCTATATTTAAAAGAACACAAATACATAACATCTACCTGTACAATTGAAGCCATCCCCAGTAAATCCTTCCTTGCATATACAGTTATAACTTCCCAAGATATTGTTACAAGAAGCATTTGGATGACATTTATAAGTATTTATGGAACATTCATCGATATCTATAAGAAAGAAAAAATATTTAGTATGGTGATGCTGTACTATAGAAGCCTTCTACTGGAATCAAGAATGTTTATTTATGAAGGCTGAAAATTAATTTAAATGAAATGACTCGGTAGTTTGGTATATCAGGAAAAAATATCTGTGATTATATTTGACAAAACGCTTCTAAAACATACATTTAGGCCTTGTAGGTATGTACAAAGTATATGAAAAATAGGACAAATGAACAACAAATGTGCAGTATATTCTATAAAGAATACAATTACATAACATCTACCTGTACAATTGAGGCCATCCCCAGTAAATCCTTCATTGCATATACAGTTATAACTTCCCAAGATATTGTTACAAGAAGCATTTTGATGACATTTATAAGTATTTATGGAACATTCATTGATATCTATAAGAAAGGAAAAGTATTTAGTATGGTGATGCTGTACTATAGAAGCCTTATACTGGAATCAAGAATGTTTATTCATGAAGGCTGAAAATTCATTTAAATGAAATGACTCAGTAGCTTGGTATATCAGGAAAAAATGTCTGTAATTATATTTGACAAAACGCTTTTAGCCAGTTGCAATCCGCCCATTGTAAAAAATGGGCGGACATTGGATGCTTTTCCAGCGGGTGGACAACATGTACGTGATTTATTTTCTGCTCACGTGCAAGCAGAATGCCGCTGAGAATCTAAAACAGACGGCAACGTCTGTTACATACAAGCGTTCGGCCGGCTCTACAGCCGGCTGATCGTTTGTATGTATGACTACATGTAGTGTGCTCCCCCCTCTATTGCCGAGCTCCCCCCCTATGCCGCCGCTGCTGGTGTAATAGACTCACCTGGATACGATCCTGCAAGGGAGTCTGGAGCTGTCCACCGTCACACTGCTCCTCCCCCTCGCACGAGCTGTCAGTTTAAAACCGCAGGGTTTTTAATTGCTCGGTGTCCTACTGTTGTTGTGGACGCTGAACAATAACCCTGCTACGGTTAAACCGCTCTGATGTAATACCTCTTATGATAAATAATGGAACTCAGCTGCGGAAGTCTTTTAAACACAACTTTTACTTCACAGTAAATGACAGTCTCTATAGGTAAGGTTATCGCAGTGGTAATCTTTGCATCACATAACAGGATTGAAGCAACATGTAAAGAAACAGTTGTAATGTTATCCTCACATCACAAGGTGAATGTTTGAAGTCAATGAGTAGTAGTAGCCAGGTGTAATGTTAACTTCACATCACAAGATTTAGCAATAACTTGAAATAGCTTGTAGCAGCAGAGGGCAATTGTATTGCTGGATTAACAGCACAAGTTTAAAGTCATTATGGTTGTGTGCATATCATCAGCTGTGGCATTGAATACTTGCTGTTAGTTGCACTCAGGCTGCTATGGTGAATCCTCCAGACTGTGGCTGATTGCTGGCTGTGGAAGCTGAAGTGCAGTGTCTGGCTTGCAGTCTTGGTGCATCAGGAGTCACTGCAGGCTGAAGTAAGCAGAAGTATTTGGAGGGTTGAGGTATGAGGCTAATGAGCCTATTCAGTGGCAGGAAGGAGAGCAGGGCTGCTCAGAACTTGCCCAGCCACCACATCCATTGCAGGAACACTGGACAAGTGAATTTTCGTGGCTTAAGCCAAGGAGGGGGGGCGGAGCGGCATGATGTCAGCGGACAGTGGGCGGAGTCACCCTCCGGGTCTGAGATGCCAGAGAGGTACATATCCTGGATCTATTACATCTGATCCTTGACTGCCCCAGCTCCTGGTACATGAGGGTTCCTCTACCCAGGAAATCTCCTGTTCCTGGACACCTGGAAGGACTCCCAATGCCAACCTGAGGAACCAGCACTTCATTCTGCCTCCATACGGATCAATCACTACCCTAGGTTCTCATCTAAAACCGCAAGTACCAGATCAAATATCCAGATTGATTGAACTATAAATCCCATCTGTTGCTTGCTATACCATTGTATGATATCCAGATTGTTTGAACTACAGATCTCATCTGTTACTTGCAAATACCATTGTTTGTATACGGATTAACAGAACTACTGGGGTCTACTCACTAAGCTGCCGTACGCAGCCGAGTGAATGACCGACCTGAAGTGAAGTGAGCCCAACACTGTTCGGCTATTCACTTCAGGCTGGTACGGCTGATTTCAGCCGTACATAGGCTTGCTTCTCGTGGCTTCGGGTCGGCTGAACATGCTCTGCATGTTTGGCCGACCCGAAGTGCAGAAGGAGTTCGACTCAGCCGATCCAACATCTGGATCGGCTGAGCCGAACCTCCCGCAGGCTTCTCACTGCTGTTCGGGCTATTCTTAAACATGCCAAACAGCAGTGAGTGAATAGTGAGTGAATAGCCGAATGCCGCTGAGCGGCATTTGGCTCGGCTGTTCTGCTCGGTCCCTCAGAGGTACCGAGCAGACCAGAAAAAGAGTTAAAAAAGGTTAAAAAAAGTAAATAGAAAACGATTGTGCGGAGTTAGCAGTGACAGCTAGCTCCGCCCAATAGTTTCCTATTGTCCGGCGGCTCTGCTGCTGTAAAAAAAAAACGAAAAAAAAACTCTCCCGGGCGCTCTGGGAGTCTCCTGGCTCCCGGCCGCCCAGGAGAGAAGCACTGCTGTGTCTTTTTTTTCTTTATTCTGACACGAGCGATGTCAGAATAGAAAAAAAAAAAAAAGCTTGGCCAGCTTAGGCTTTCAGCACGGCTCAGCCGAACCGATGCATATGCGTTCGGCTCAACTGAGCCGCTCGGCCATGTTCGGGAGCTGTACGGGCTGTTGTGAATAGCCCGTACAGCACCCCTTCGGTTCTACTGAACCGAAGGGGTCCTGGGGCCGAAGCTAGCCGAAGGATCGGCCGAAGCTACGTGAATAGACCCCTACTGATTCAATCTGTTGCATAAGGTATAGAAGTGATATCCGGATTGGTAGACATATAAATCACATCTGTTACTTGCAATACCACTGTAAGAGATCCAGATTGATTAAACTACAGATCTCATCTGTTGTATACAATACAATTGGGTATACTTATTCCATCTGTGTTAAAGTTACAACTGGGGTTATCTGGACTTATAAATCCCATCTGCCTATGGTAACTATCTAACATGCCCCACCTATTATACCTTCATTTATTTACGAATGTTTCAAACCATGCTCGATAAGTTGTATAGGCCTCACTAAAAGATTTGCTCCCTTGTATATACAGGGCTTACAATTATACTTATTATTTGCTCATCATACGTTCAGTTACTGAACAAGATTTAATTTCCTCAGATATGCACAATAAAGAGTTTATGAAGTGAATACACCCGTACTGAAGTCCATAACACCTTTTCTTGTATTCCTTTCACTGTGCATGATGTTAAACAGTTCTCACAAATGCCTTCCCTCTTAATAGAGTGTATGACTGTAGAACTGTGACCAATCCACCGTCCTTATAACTATATGGCTATATATTATAGCATGGCCAATTTTAAGCATGGTAGTTTTTTGTGATTTCGCAGGCGCACGTAATTTTAAGGTTAACATGTTTGGTGTCTATTTACCAGATGTGACCCCATCTTTAATATTTCACCAAAAAATTTGGTAATGGTAAATGTTTTATAACATAAAATAGGGAAAAAAGTTTTTTTTTCAAAATTTTCAGGACTTTTTTCATTATATATTCAAAAAAATTAAAACTCTATTCAAAAATGATATAAAATGAATTTCAATATAGCATTGCATGACTGAATGAATGTCAGTCAAAGTACTGCAGCGCTGAATACTGAAAAAATGGCCTGGACAGGAAGGGGGTTTAACACCTGGTCTTTAAGTGGTTAAACATACATTTAGACCATGTAGGTATGTATAAAGTATATGAAAAATAGGACACATGTGCAGTATATTCTATATTTAAAAGAACACAAATACATAACATCTACCTGTACAATTGAAGCCATCCCCAGTAAATCCTTCATTGCATATGCAGTTATAACTTCCCAAGATATTGTTACAAGAAGCATTTGGATGACATGAATCATTATTTGTGGAACATTCATCGATATCTATAAGAAAAAAAAGTATTTTGTATGATGATGCTGTACCATAAAAGCCTTATACTGGAATCAAGAATGTTTATTCATGAAGGCTGAAAATTCATTTAAATGAAATGACTAGGTAGTTTGGTATATCAGGAAAAAATATCTGTAATTATATTTGACAAAACACTTCTAAACATACATTTAGGCCATGTAGGTATGTATAAAGTATCTGAATAATAGGACAAATGAACAGCAAATGTGCAGTATATTCTATACTGAAAAGAACAAACATTCCTAACATCTACCTGTACAATGGAGGCCGTCCCCAGTAAAGCCTGATGGGCACGGTCCACAGCCAGTTGTGTTACTGCATGTCACATTGGGGTAGCAACCTTGAGCACACAGATCAGGTGGGTTCTTGCAGAATTCTCCTGTATAGTTGTTTTTGCAAACACACCCCGCAATCTGTTGATTAGAAGAATATAATCAGAAGATTTGCATATAATGTTCCTAAACGCTGTACAATAAATTATATTTTGTATTCTCATCTCTAAACATTGCTCTTTATTTACATACATGAATATTACATTATTATTTCTCCTGCATATTAGAGATGTGTCTGAAAAAGCAATATTCAAATGTATGCCATCAAATATATTTGTTTATTATTTCATTGTTTCATCTAATAATTATTTGTTGCTAACTAAATAATTTACTGTAAAAGGTAAAGTGTGTTTGCCTCTATTTCCATTCCGTAAAAATGTTTCAAATGTTTTATTCTTCATTCCTAGTTAAATATAACATATTGACATGAATATTTTATTTTTATATTTCCAGCCTCAAGTTCAATGTTTGGGCACCTTTCCAACTGCCTGACTTATCTGTTGAGACCCGGATGTAAGGAGTATTAGTTAGAGTCTAAGGGCCTGTTCACACGACGTCCGTTTTGTGTGCTGACCGGCTCCGTACGCTGCTGCACTCAAAAATGCACCCCAATGTATCCCTATGTGTTTTATGGGCTACAGTTCTCACGTGCGCAGTCCTTTCAGGTTACGACAGAAAAATACTGCATGTCACATTTTCTACTGTCCGGAAACGGTCAGGAAAAGCAGGCGCATCCAAAACGCATCAAAAACGCACTGCACTGCAGCTAACATACTAACAGCCCCACTCCAGCCAACCACTTTTACTGGAACGCATCAAAAACGCGACCAAAACGTGGCAAAAACGCACTGCATCAGTCTGCAGATCCGCACCTGATCAGGACCTGATATCATGTGAACAGGCCCTAAAAGCAAACAGCTTCTGAAGTGCTCTCTGTTTAGAAACCCCAAAATGTTCTGCATGTCACTAATTTATCTCAGTTGGCAAAGTCTCTGAAACAAGGTAACAATGTATTTACGAGCACTGCATCTATATTTTTGGCCAACCAAGTGTGACAGTTTGCCGAGTGTTGGGATAGATTTATTCCTAAAGATGAGACAGATTTTTATTCTAAATACATAATTAAGATGTGGTCAGGGTCAGGTTTCATTCTGTCCCAGTGCAATATTTGAGCAACAGAGGAAGGAATTTATGATTTAAGCTATAATCTTGTCATACATCTATTACATGATCTGTCTCTGCTCCTGATTAGCATTACCTTGCTGTGTGATATAATTGATAAATGTCCCCCCCATTGCACTGAGCGGAGAAAACTAGTTTGTCAGCCAAAACTACCTCACCTTTGTATTGTTATGGGACTAGCAAACCTTTAAAAGTTGTGTGTGTGTCCCCCTTCCCCCAGCATAAAATATATAGCATATCAATCTGGAAGTCTGGAGGTAATGATATGATATAACACAACATTACTATGCAGGGTCAGTATGTTATAGTAAAAGTTCACTTCCTCTTGTTTAATTTTCATTTAATCATTTCATTCATTTTAATTTTGTAGCATTTTGGTATTTTTTCTTTCTTAAAACCAGAACTACTCCTGGGTATATAAATATGTATCTGACTTACAGCAAGAGAGCTGTTCTTAATTTTCATTATCAATGTGTAATTACACTCTTCTTCAAGAGCACAGTCACAGACCACAAAGCTAGGCGGGAGGCTAGATGTAAGGCCATCGGAGTCATTGGCTATAAGGTTGAATATAAATCCCGCTGTACTTGTTGGGCTCCATGTCAGAGAACCATTTGCTGTTAAAAAAAAAAGAAAAACGTGTTTGAATTGATTACAGCTTTATTGATCTTTTTCTGAATACCAAAACAGCTTTATATATGAAAATTATATAAAAGGATAGGATTAGTCATTTACGGTTTTTGATTTATAGACATGTTTTATTAAGTAGCATTTATATAGAAAAGAGTCCTGTGTGAAAAAAACAACTAAACACATTTCTCATTTTTATAGGCTTTTTGTAAAAAAAAAAAAAATGTTTGTTAAGAGCAATTGTCTGAATTAACAAAAAATGCCCACTAATAAATGCAAATGTCACAATTATATTATTTAACTGTTTACTCACTAACATGCTATTTTAACTGAAAAACAGCTGATACATATTTAAACAGGCGCAGCTACTCACATAACACATTAATGTCCGGGTTTGTGTTGTTGTCAGTTGAAAAAATCACATCAGTTCCATTGGAAGAATAATTTACCGTAGTAGAAGTATTTATGAAGGTCTGAATGGTTGTAGAGCCAATGATATAAGGAGGTATGGCATCTGAAATACACAAGTAATATCCATTACTGACAATTACAACAATGGAAACTCTGAAGACTTGGTAGAAAGTTGGGGGGAAGCATTCATGGGAATAATATTCTTTGTTTTTAAATAGACTACCAAGGCAAGTTTTTGAATCTAAAAGTAAAAGTAAGTAGTACAGGAATTAAACCATTTACGTGTTATAATAAAGATACTTACTTAAAGTTTCATTGATTTCCTGTAAGTTCTCAGCTACAGTTAATGTTGCTTTGCCCAACTCTGTATTGTTGGTACTCATCGCATCATAGATACATTCTAATCTGGAATTGCATTCTATTTCTATCTGTGCATACTGGTCTGGATATTGAATTTTCAATTCACTTAGGTAAACTGGAGTAAAAGAGCTTCTTCCATTTATTTGAAATTTAGTTGAAAATAAGTTATTCTCTGTGACTTCCCCTGTACAGTGAAAGAAAAAAAAGAACAGGATGTTCAGAATTTGGGATGAATTGTAGAAAGACGGGTTCACATGGCAACACATGACAAAATAATTGTGATCATTTGTATGTCATATCTACTGTTATAGTAATATATAGCATGATGTAATATAATATAATATGAAATAATATAATATATACTGCTATTTGAATATATTTTTTGCAGTTTTTAATAAACAGGTGTGATTACAGGTTATCAATGGTCAAAACTGAAAATAAAAATGTAGGAATCCAGAAAGTTGATGAAATTGATGGACAGACAGAAGGCAGCACTCACTACAAAAAAGGGATTTTTTCGAGTAAGCTTTATTGCAATATGAAAAACAACTCTAGTATGTATTCCTACTGATGTTATAGCAGGATAGTACATGCTGTGACTTTAGAACTTTTTAACATATTAATCACCTAAACACTGTTAAACTCATTGCTTATTACTTATTTTACTGCTTTATGACCCATTTACATTATATTGCACTGCGCTAATGTATGATGCGTTTTATCATTGGGGTGCCATTTGAGCTAAGAGGCAATGCGCATTCATAACCTGTTGTAGTGTACTGCAAAAGTTCAATTCACATAGCTGTTCAGCTGTTTCCTTGATACCAAAGCCTTCTTTTTCACATGAATTGAACAACAATCTGCGGAAAGCCCCATTTTTTCATGAATTGTGTACCTCATGAAATGTTATTTGTATCACCATCTCTAATGGCTCCTTTGCCTTCTCTCTCATTAGGGAAGAGCTCTGGTTTGGACTGAACCCAATCGGAACCTGAGCTCATCCAAACATGAAAGCTAAATGGCCCTATCACCCAATCAGCTGTGGGTCCCGCAGCTGACCATGAACAAAGGATGCTTGTCCTGTCCTGTCCTCATTTACCATATATGCACACATGACTATATCAGGTAAATTACATTTACCTAATAAGCCATGTAGCCATATAAGATCAATGATGTCTATGCATCGCACCCCTTTGCTTACATTAAGCTGTAGGCAGGGAATTCTCTGCCCAGAAGGAGCTTCCTTCCATGTTCGGTAGGAGCTCCTACCAGTTTCTGAGGAGCTCAGGTCTGAACTGGGTGCGGCCTAAAACCGTAGCTCTCAAAGACAGAAAGCCCAAAGCTGGTGCTTTTTTAGTGGTTGTTAACTTGCGTGGTAATCTTTTTGGCTTTTATGCTGATTTTATCATATGGAATGAGAAATAACATTGACAGCACTGGTAGTGGTAAAATACCACTATTTACAGGGGTAACTAAAAAAAGCGTGCTATGCATGTTTGTGAAATGAAGATTTTAGAGTTATGAGCTAAATAAGGTGTGGTATTAAAGGAATAACACCAGAATAAAAAAAAAAGCAGCCCTGTAAATTGAGCCTTGTCTGCGTTATTTTATCAACCGTGCAGATCTTCTGTATCTCCATCAGTAAACACTTATGATACCCATTAACATGTGTGCCAGCAATCTCAACCAGCAGCAATTATCCAAACAGTCATAACTGCGAGTTCCAATAACTGTCTATGAAAAAAAAGATCTCTGAGGTGGTGATAAAAAATAACACAAGATATTATAATGCTTTATAAGGAATCTAGGCTTTTTCCAGATAAATGTTAACTTCACGTGAAAAAATATAGATTACACATCTTGGTGACACTCCTTAAACTATATCTTGCCAATCAGCCGGACACGACCAGAATCCATAAAATCCAAGTTTATTGTTGTAAATTCCACACAAAGTCCAAAGTTGGGCCTCTATGGTTAAGCCCAGGTAGTTAAACGTGTGAGAGGCGCCGGAGTGGGAGAGCTCTTAAGGTGGTGTATATGCTAATTTTACCTAATACTTTGGACTTTGTATGGAATTTGCAACAATAACCTTGGATATTATGGATTCCGGTCTTGTGCTGCTGATTGGAGAGATAGCAGCTGTAACTTTCAGAATACCCAAATGGTGACTGCAGCTGATTAGCTGTAGCCACCATTTGGACATCAATTTTCCACCTACCCAGTTGATTGAAAAAACAGCTCTTGTCCAGCCAGCTGGTGCCAGTAGGGTCACCCACAGATTAAAATATAATTGATTCAGCAGGAAATTGCCAACATGTGATCCATGTAGGCCAGTTTGAGTGTTTGCTTCCTCTAGTAGCTATTGTGCAAAAACTATATACTTTTCCTTTAAGAAATAAGAATGAAATAAAAACTAACTGATCTGTATTAAATAAGGCCCCATTTGTCTAAATGTCACCAAGATCTGTTTCTATGGGTTCTTAAAGCCAATCTTATTTGTGTAATGATCAAAAATGACTCACATAGCAGTCCATAAGTATATATATCTGCTTCTGAGCTGCTTGAGGGGATGGTTGTGCCATTTGGTCTCATGAAGTCATCACTCTGGTCATTATTCCAGTTACCTATGAAATGTTACAATGAATAACACACAAGAAATGTATAACGGGAATGAATGTAGACCTGTGAATGCTGGGTCCACGGCATGGTCAGCACTTAAACAATGGATACATACCTAGTAATCCTCTCGTTTTGTTGATGAACTGACTTGGAAGACTGGACACAGCAGTAAGCATTCCAGAGTATTGAGACACTGACACAGACAGAACACCCTCAAAGGTTGCAGTAATGGAGTCATTTTTAAGTAAAAAGACGCCTACGTTGCTGTCATTAATCTCGGCATCAATGTCTACAAATCAGAAAAACACACAGTTATTTGTTACATTTATGTAATAAAACATATGTTTGGAACCATCACAGAACCAGAGACACCACACCCCTAAATTCAATAAACCAGATCAATAGAAGTAATCGCAAAAGCCCCATTTAATTTTAGTTGATATGGTTTGTTACATTTATGTAGCACAGAAATACTTTTCCAAATGAACGTTAGGGTCAGGTCACTAAAGTCACTTAACATACAGTAGGTGGTATTTTAAATTCAATGCTTTATTTTATTATTTTTTCAACAAGCTATTGTTTACAAAAAGTTTTATGTATGGACAATTGCACTTACTGAAAGCACAATAAACTTATGCATGGCTTATTATACATGTAGCTTCTGCCTGGCAAGTGCTAAAAAAATGAAACGGTGTCTTTTGAGGCGATCAGAAAAAGGGCCGTTTTTTCTTGTTGGAGGTTAATAATGCCTTGTAATATAAAATACTACATTGTAAGGAATGAAGGTTTTTAGTGCTTAAACCCTTTGAGCTGGTGGGAGCTGGCCCTTTAAGGTGTTCCTAATGATGGGCTTCCCAATCATGTGATCATGTGATTGCGTGCCACAGTGATCATGTGATTGGGAGCCTATCCCTGGCTCCTGATCGTAGGCAGTGACCAGGAGCTGTCAATAACAGTGCAGTCACTGTGTTGTGGGGGCACCAAATGCACGTGCCTCCAGGACAACACAGCGGTGCTGACTGTGGGCATTTATGTAGCAGCATGGTGTTAGGGCTCACTGTATGTGGGCACAGAATGTTTTGACGAAAAGTTTATTTCACTTACAAAAAAATCTACCTCTGTTCATTGAGCAAATACATTAGCAAAAGGCACAACAAGACAGGTGACGTAGGAGAAAATGACCTGCCTAGTGTAAAGCTGAACCAAGAAGTAGTAAAAACATTTGCCTGGCTATGCAGTGAGGCAGGGGTGTAGGGATCACAGCACTGTCTGAACAGAATTGTAAGTCCTTTGGTTGGTAGGTAAAAAAAAAAAAAAATCATATGTCACTTACTATATTTGAACTGTTTTACCTATCATAGCTCGCTGACCTCTGAAATCATAAAGACCTAAGGTCCTCATGCTAACTTCATGGATAATATAATGGACTGCCACCTTTTTCATTTCCACTGTACCAAGGAATTCTTATGTACCCACCTCCTGAGTAACTGAATGACACATTTTGACCATTGACAAGGGTATATGTACTGTTATCACTTCCGAGAAACCACTCCACCTGTAAAAAGATCAAAGCAATTATGTTTTTAAAATCATTCTGATGTAATAGTCTGACACTCATCCTCTGCAGGAAGAGGCCATCCCACCCAGGTACTTGAATGGAAGCCTCCAACAGCTAGCTGCATTACATATAAACCTCCAATTAAGTTTATAGGAAGACTCTCTGACAGCACAGTTGCTATGATTTCCCGATTGCAGTAGCAGTACCCTAAATTAAATGCATAGTCGCTTGTATGTAATTTCCTCATTTAATTAATTTTAGGCAAAGCTTCAGGAAGGTAGGTAGCAGCGGAAGGTAGCTGCAAGTTGTAGTGCCATAGTGTCCAAGTATTGCAGCTTGGCCTGTAAGAACACAGGTTATTGATTGCTTCAAGTATGTGCAATCACCTGTAAATACCTGCACTATATACCAGAAAATACTTCTCCAGACAGAGTCTTTTTAAATAGTATGCAAGATCAAAAACAAAAATGTTTTTCTATATTGAATTCCCATGAGTTCTATCCCACTCCTAGGAATGCCCGTAGGATTTACTTCCTCAATGTCGTGACACAATTTCACACTGTGAATATGGACTTTGTTGTGTCACCATTTTCACAAAGCCTGCTGTCTGAACTACAATAACACTTTCCTTCTCTCTCACAAGTGAACACATGAAACATCCATAATGTAACATCATCACTAGTGATGGGCTGCATGTTCAAATCGAACATAGGTTCGACTCGAACATAGCCTGTTCTAGCGTTCACTGAACGCCTAACATTGCGGGATGTTCGCGGTCTATTCGACCGTGGAACATCCCACAATGCACTGCGCCCTCCGAAACTGTAATTGGCTACAGTCTTGCACCTGACCGCAGGTCAGGTGCAAGACTGTGCCAATCAGGGCTCAGTACACATTTAGAGCCATGATTGGGCACAGTCATGATGACTCTGTCCAATCATGTCTCACAGCTAAGTCCCTGCAGCACACTATATAAGGCTGCTGACACCGCGGCCCTATGTAGTGTGTTGTAGGAGATAGAGAGAGAGAGGGTCAGTGGCGTAACCAGAGTTCTGGGCGCCCGGGGCAGACATTTTTTTTTGCCCCCCCTCCCCCCATTATATAAACAACCACTGGAACTGTACCCTGCACCTCCCCCCACACACACATGTTTTTATTTTAATTTTTCAAATTTTAATATTTTATTTTTTT
>NW_017306809.1:1162455-1162787 GCF_000935625.1 Nanorana parkeri
GGGTAAGGTCCAGGGCAACCCAACATCCAGACCGGTGATCGATCAAAAGTACCGGGCGCTACCGCAAGGCAAGCGGCCGCCCTGATGGGGTGAGGGAAGCGGTTGCGGTCCTTGAGGAGAGCTGGGCCGCACAGAGAGAACGGTCAGGTGCTGGAAGAGGGGCCGAGGCGGGACCGGAGGCGGGGCTATGTCGGGCCGAGTGAGATGCGACCCGTCCGCGGCCGCCCCAAGCAAGCTAACAGGGCAGATCGATCAAGGTAGATGCTGCAGCACCGGGCAGCATGGAGGCTCCAGGGCTGTCACTGTGGACAGCGAGCGGCACTTTCCTGCTC
>NW_017306809.1:1162936-1166486 GCF_000935625.1 Nanorana parkeri
ATCTGCCCTGAAACAGCTGATCGGTCCTGAAATGTCACTTCTATCCGACTTTGTGAGTGCGGTGGAATGTGAGATCGCAGTCGGAGAGAAGTGACATTTCAGGACCGATCCGCTGTTTCAGGGCAGATCGGTTCTCCTGCACATGCGATTTGCGATGCCGATCTGCCCTGGAACAGCTGGGAAAGCGGCGCTGGAATGTAACTTCAGATTTCCAATCATGTGCAGAAGAAATAGGTAGACAGGAATTTGCTTTTCCCATGATTGGATAATTGAAGGGAATATTCACACAATTTATTGTATAAAGATATAGGGGGTTATTCACAAAGCTGCCGTAGGATCTAGCCGTAGCTTCGGTTGATCCTTTGGCTAGCTTCGGCCCCAGGACCCCTTCGGTTCAGCAGAACCGAAGGGCTGCTGTACGGGCTATTCACTATAGCCCGTACAGCTCCCGAAGTTGGCCGAGGGGCTCTGTCGAGCCAAAGACATATGCTTTTAGTAGGTGTACGGCTGAAATCAGCCATACAAGCCTGAAGTGAATAGCCAAACAACGTTCGGCTCACTTCACTTCGGGTCGGTTATTCACTCGGCTGCCAACGGCAGCTTTGTGAATAACCCCCCATAAACTTTAGTAAATCCGCCCTAATGCAAATGCTTGTCTTTTAGCTTCATAGCTTCAAGTTCAGAGGAATAAAAGAACCCTAATATCTACAAAATAAAAGGATTTTTTTGCAGATTCTGCTTATCAGATGCGTGTGGCGCTGCTACATCTTTAACATACATTTCACTTTAAGCACAGGGGTCTATTCACGAAGCAGCCGAAGGATCTAGCCGTAGCTTCGGCCGATCCTTTGGCTAGCTTCGGCCCTAGGACCCCATCGGTTCAGTAGAACCGAAGGGCTGCTGACCGGGCTATTCACAATAGCCCGTACAACTCCCGACCTTAGCCGAGTGGCTCAGCCGAGCCGAAGGCATATACCTCGGCTGAGCCGCGCTGACGAAAAAAAATGTTCTGCCCCGGGCGCCAATAACTCTGGTTACGCCACTGATCAGGTCCATCAGCAATGCATTCCTATGGGCAAAATTTTTATTTTTTTTTCTATTCTGATACGGCTCCATGTCAGAATAAAGAAAAAAAAAGAAAAAGCAGTGTTTCTCTCCTGGGCGGCCAAGAGCGGGAGACTCCCGGAGCGCCCGGGGGAGTTTTTTTTTCTTTTTTTTCACGGCAGCAGAACCACCTGTCAATAGAAAACAGTACGGCCAATAGAAAACTGTTGGGCGGAGCTAGCTGTCATTGCTAGCTCCGCACAATCGTTTTCTATTTATTTGTTGTACTTTTTAAACTATTTTTCTGTTCTGCTCGGTCCCTCTGAGGGACCAAGCAGAACAGCCGAGCCGAATGCCGCTCAGCATCATTCGGCTATTCCCTCACTGCTGTTCGGCATCTATAAGAATAGACCGAAAAGCAGCAAGTAGCCTGCCGGATGTTCAGCTTAGCCGATCCAGATGTTGGATCGGCTGAGTCGAACTCCTCCTGCAATTCGGTTCGGCCGAACATGCTGAGCATGTTCGGCCGACCCGAAGCCACGTGAAGCCACCCGATGTATGCCTGATTTCAGCCAATATACGGCTGAAATCAGCCCTACCAGCCTGAAGTGAATAGCCGAACAGCGTTCGGCTCACTTTGCTTTAGGTCGGTCATTCACTCGGCTGCCTACGGCAGCTTAGTGAATAGACCCCACAGTGTTATAAGTACTTCCAAAGTGATTTGGGATGCTACACTAGTGGGTCCATTTAGAAACAATTTGCAGAGTAATTTACCCTGCAAGTTTCTGTGAATTTTCAATCTGTGCGAATGGATGCACAAAATGAACATTTGTAGTATATTTTCTTTATAAGTCTAAAGTTATTTTGAATATAATCCTAAGCTCCATCTAGTGGCCATAATGCTGTATTTTACATATAGTACATGCAAACTGAAAAACAATATACTAAGAAGGTTCCTTTTGTGCTCCTTTCGCATGGAACAGACATTCATGGAGCTTCACAGTGTGCATGGCCTGCACATTGTTTATAAATATACCCCTAGGTTTTCTGTTCGCCGCTTATTAATATATTTGTGTTCTTGTTTATTATCTCCTTTAGTGCATCACTAAACCCTATCATTGTTTTTTACCGGAAATGTGCCAAATTTTACTTATATAACACTCACAGTAACATCGGCAGTGCTGGAACTGTATTTTATGGCAAATGCTTTGAAGTTTGTTGCCTGGGCAATTCCAGTCTGCTCTGTACGTCCTTGTAGAGTGAAGGTAATATCACCATCAGAAGCATTGACAAGTGTAAAGTCTCCGAGTCCATTGAAAGTGTAGCTGAATCCATCCAGGGTTGTGATGTGAGGATCTCCAAACATCCATCCTGTA
Source organism: Nanorana parkeri (assembly GCF_000935625.1). Classification (NCBI taxonomy): domain Eukaryota; kingdom Metazoa; phylum Chordata; class Amphibia; order Anura; family Dicroglossidae; genus Nanorana; species Nanorana parkeri. Next base: position 1,165,357 of record NW_017306809.1, read on the forward strand.
AAATAGTAAGTGTGTATTTCTGTAAACGGTTTTCTTTTAAACAAAATATGTCAGGTCTCTACTGTGATGTTGACTGATTGTGTGGAAAAAAAAAAAAAGAAGAGTAAATAGTTTACCGGGGAATAAAGGTCTGTATGTGCGGCAGTTGATTGAGGGTCTCCTCTGCATGTACATTGAACAGAACTGGGGGTCATCCACTTGATTGCAGCATATGTCATACGCATCCAGTTCAGTATCTAAGAAGAAATGTTTGTGAACATGAAAACTGAGCTTTGAAGGAATTTTAAATCTTTTACTTTTTTCTTAAGCTATGTATGTGAATGTGCCCAGGGTTATGCAAATAGAATATCAAAATGTGCTATTATTTTACTAAATACTGTAACCCAATTTGCAGTACTATATGTACCGTACACCTATAGATGCACAAGATTAGACTAAATTATTGACACTATTATTGGCTATTGCTATTAATAATGGGGGAGGGGAAATACTGAGTTTTTACTATAGAAAACAAAATATAAAATTAAATAATTTAGGCTTTAAAGGTAAAGTAAAGTAAGGTAGTGATTAGAAACCAACTGGGAAATATAAAGGGTAGTTCAAAGTGGACCTTTACCCCGGTCACTATAATTTACAGTAGCTTGCAGTAGTAGCTTGTATTCCACATCTTGCAAGAAAAGGCCCCAGAATGGTGCAGGAACATTTTCTTGCAAGATTTAATATGCTCAGCACTCCCTGGTACCTCACTGGACAAAGCATGATGGGAGCATCTGTGCTGTGTGTACTGCACTGTAAAATGTAAAGTGTAACTCCAGCCAACCTTTTCTTTTAGTCTTGGATAGAATAAGGAAGGATTAGAACCTTCATAAGGGTTTGTATTGTGGTCTCTGGCCCCACTGTGGAGATTTCCCTTACTTTTTGTCTGGCTTTTGACTAGAATAGGAAGTGAAGAAAAATGTCCACAGAAATATAATAAAATCTGACAGGTTCTGGCGTTTCCAACTCTAATAAAAACTAAAAAAAATGTTTTGTTGAGGTTTTGTTCCCACTGAAGAAATTATCCTGTTGCTTTGTGTCCTGGTGACAATGTTGTCAGTGGGACGGGAAGTGAAGAATTGTTCCTAATGGTG
>NW_017306809.1:1168640-1170781 GCF_000935625.1 Nanorana parkeri
GTTCAGCTTAGCCGATCCAGATGTTGGATCGGCTGAGTCGAACTCCTCCTGCACTTCGGTTCGGCCGAACATGCTGAGCATGTTCGGCCGACCCGAAGCCACGTGAAGCCACCCGATGTATGCCTGATTTCAGCCAATATACGGCTGAAATCAGCCCTACCAGCCTGAAGTGAATAGCCGAACAGCGTTCGGCTCACTTTGCTTTAGGTCGGTCATTCACTCGGCTGCCTACGGCAGCTTAGTGAATAGACCCCACAGTGTTATAAGTACTTCCAAAGTGATTTGGGATGCTACACTAGTGGGTCCATTTAGAAACAATTTGCAGAGTAATTTACCCTGCAAGTTTCTGTGAATTTTCAATCTGTGCGAATGGATGCACAAAATGAACATTTGTAGTATATTTTCTTTATAAGTCTAAAGTTATTTTGAATATAATCCTAAGCTCCATCTAGTGGCCATAATGCTGTATTTTACATATAGTACATGCAAACTGAAAAACAATATACTAAGAAGGTTCCTTTTGTGCTCCTTTCGCATGGAACAGACATTCATGGAGCTTCACAGTGTGCATGGCCTGCACATTGTTTATAAATATACCCCTAGGTTTTCTGTTCGCCGCTTATTAATATATTTGTGTTCTTGTTTATTATCTCCTTTAGTGCATCACTAAACCCTATCATTGTTTTTTACCGGAAATGTGCCAAATTTTACTTATATAACACTCACAGTAACATCGGCAGTGCTGGAACTGTATTTTATGGCAAATGCTTTGAAGTTTGTTGCCTGGGCAATTCCAGTCTGCTCTGTACGTCCTTGTAGAGTGAAGGTAATATCACCATCAGAAGCATTGACAAGTGTAAAGTCTCCGAGTCCATTGAAAGTGTAGCTGAATCCATCCAGGGTTGTGATGTGAGGATCTCCAAACATCCATCCTGTAAAATAGTAAGTGTGTATTTCTGTAAACGGTTTTCTTTTAAACAAAATATGTCAGGTCTCTACTGTGATGTTGACTGATTGTGTGGAAAAAAAAAAAAAGAAGAGTAAATAGTTTACCGGGGAATAAAGGTCTGTATGTGCGGCAGTTGATTGAGGGTCTCCTCTGCATGTACATTGAACAGAACTGGGGGTCATCCACTTGATTGCAGCATATGTCATACGCATCCAGTTCAGTATCTAAGAAGAAATGTTTGTGAACATGAAAACTGAGCTTTGAAGGAATTTTAAATCTTTTACTTTTTTCTTAAGCTATGTATGTGAATGTGCCCAGGGTTATGCAAATAGAATATCAAAATGTGCTATTATTTTACTAAATACTGTAACCCAATTTGCAGTACTATATGTACCGTACACCTATAGATGCACAAGATTAGACTAAATTATTGACACTATTATTGGCTATTGCTATTAATAATGGGGGAGGGGAAATACTGAGTTTTTACTATAGAAAACAAAATATAAAATTAAATAATTTAGGCTTTAAAGGTAAAGTAAAGTAAGGTAGTGATTAGAAACCAACTGGGAAATATAAAGGGTAGTTCAAAGTGGACCTTTACCCCGGTCACTATAATTTACAGTAGCTTGCAGTAGTAGCTTGTATTCCACATCTTGCAAGAAAAGGCCCCAGAATGGTGCAGGAACATTTTCTTGCAAGATTTAATATGCTCAGCACTCCCTGGTACCTCACTGGACAAAGCATGATGGGAGCATCTGTGCTGTGTGTACTGCACTGTAAAATGTAAAGTGTAACTCCAGCCAACCTTTTCTTTTAGTCTTGGATAGAATAAGGAAGGATTAGAACCTTCATAAGGGTTTGTATTGTGGTCTCTGGCCCCACTGTGGAGATTTCCCTTACTTTTTGTCTGGCTTTTGACTAGAATAGGAAGTGAAGAAAAATGTCCACAGAAATATAATAAAATCTGACAGGTTCTGGCGTTTCCAACTCTAATAAAAACTAAAAAAAATGTTTTGTTGAGGTTTTGTTCCCACTGAAGAAATTATCCTGTTGCTTTGTGTCCTGGTGACAATGTTGTCAGTGGGACGGGAAGTGAAGAATTGTTCCTAGTGGGGAAACCGCAATAAAAACCTGACAGGGATTCCTTTACCTAAAATTATTGGTTAGCGCTACACTTTAAATTTCATAT
>NW_017306809.1:1171543-1183905 GCF_000935625.1 Nanorana parkeri
TATATATAAAGAGATCTCAGTAAAAAATATGGACATCTTCTTTAATCTTTAATCTTCTGTATATGATCACTATATGATCACTATATGATCACATAGAATTGAGCTATTAAAGCAGCGTTCACTAAGCTAACTGAAAAAAGAGAGGCTATGATCAGTCTCAATACATAATCTGCTTGGGAATAAAAAAAAGGATTTTGCCTTGCACATTATTGAAAGACTGGAAGCAAGTACAGGTTCACTTTGCTTGGTGAGTATCCTCTTCAACTTTTGTTAAATAACCCCAAATATTTTCACTTACCAGAATTTGCATATGGGGAAGTCCAATTCTTTTCTTGGAACCCTTCTAGGAACTGATTCCCACGGTAGTACACGCACCTTACACCAGCATTATGCCGATTGGAGAATGTGCTACGGAGCAAGGTGATCATGCTGCTCCCACCTATAAATGCCAAATACAAGATAACAACCAAAGACACATTCAAAATTTGCTATAGTGCCTTTATACATTGCTGCAGCTGAAAATTGCTTTAAAGATAAACAAACTGCCTTCAATCAGTAAAGAGTGCAAAGAACAAAGTGCAAATCCTTAAGCTGAGCAACCCATAACAACATATTCATCATATATACTAACCTGACATTAGCAAGGGCATTTTAAATATGTACTATAGGTTACAGTACGTAAAGTGTATTTAAACAGTCTAGGGAAGAGCGGAGTGGACGGTTAGGGTGATATTTTGAGACAAGGTCTGAGATATATCCGGGGCAGAGTTGTGGATGGCTTTATAAGTGACTGTTAATATTATGAATGTTATCCTCTGGGCATGTGGAAGCCAGTGTAGTAATTGACAGAGGGGGGTTGCAGACACTGAGCAATTGGTCAAGTGAATGAGTCTAGCAGCTGCATTCATGGTAGACTGAAGGGGGGATATCCTGTGCAGTGGAAGGCCAATGAGGATGGAGTTACAATAGTCAAGACGAGAGATAACAAGTGAGTGTATGAGTAGTTTTGCGGTTTCATTGGTGAGGAAGGGGCGTATTTTGGAGATGTTACGAAGGTGAAGGCGGCAGGATTTGGATAGTGATTGGATGTGGGGAAGAAAGGTGAGGTCTGAGTCAAGGATGACACCTAGGACCTTGGCATGAGTTAAAATTGTAGGTGACACTAAAGGAGCGCATAGATAAGTAGGAGGAGAACCACGAGAGAGCAGAGTCTTGTAGGCCAAGGGAGTGGTGTTTTTTGAGGAGCAGCGGGTGGTCAACAGTGTCAAAAGCAGCAGAGAGGTCTAATAGCAAGAGTAAGGAACAGCGGCCATTGTTTTTAGCTATTATTAGGTCATTGGTGAGTTTTAGGAGGGCGGTTTCAGTGGAGTGTTGAGGGCGAAAGCCGGACTGAAAGGGGTCCAAAAGGTTGTTATTAGCGAGGTAACAATTTAGGCGGTTGTAGATGAGGCGTTCTAGTAGTTTAGAGGTGAATGGGAGTAAGGAGATAGGTCTGAAATTATTGCGGTTGGTAGGGTCCAGTGGAGGTTTTTTGGGTATTTTGGGTATTGGGGTGACTGGTGCATGTTTGAGAGGGGTAGGAAAGATTCCAGTAGAGAGTGAAAGATTGAAAATGTGAGTAAGAGAGTGTATGCTAGAGCAAGAGGGTGACCGAAGTAGTTTTGAGGGAACAGGGTCTAGGGGGCAAGTGGTGAGGTGGGTGTCAGAGAGGAGCTTTGTAACTTCCTCTGTGGTGACTGTGACAATAAGGGGGTCTGAGTCTGAATATTAAAAATAGAATGTGTTTGTGCCCCAGCTCAGAGCACCTGCAGTCCTTCATTTAGTGATGTGACAAGCCCCCACCACATCCCACATTCCACAAAGAGATGCTCTGGCTGTGATCTTTTATTGCCCAGTCCGAGGGAAATTCAAACACATCTCTGCTAAGCCGTTTATGGCTGTCGTAAAAGGGCATGGCACCAGGCCCTCCATATATTAGAATTGGACAGTTTATATCAACAATCAGGTCTGGAGAGGGGTGACCTAGGTGACCCTCGCATTCTCTCTAAAAGTCAAAAACCTGAGGTTGAAAATCAAGTTACATTTTATTAATTTGGAATTTGGGCGGTGATAGGTAAAATAAAGGTTCATCCTCCGCCTGCGTTCCCGCCCCAGTCCGGCCTAGGGGCTAGCTTCGGGACACCCCCCAAAAGGGTCTTATAAAATACTCTGTGTTGGTAACTAGAGTGGCTCTTGTTTTAAACATCATCGAGGAACTAGAAGTCTGAACATCGCAGAAGAGTTCCCCTTTAATCTTTGGACATTATCTGCTGGAAGTCGGCTTGAAGGAGAGTCCGGCAGACTTCCACTTTTCTTCTTGAACTCTGAACTCTGTCAGAACTCACAATTCCAGGACTGTTGAGTATTCTTCTTTTATTCCCTTTTATTTTGCTGTTGTATATATATTGTGTCTCTTTTTATTAAATCTTTTTCTGTATATTTTCTGCACCGTTTCTTTTATCAAAGGACGATATTAAAAATAGTTAACCTTATCTCTACGCTCTAAATACGAACTTAAAGTATCCTTGCTCTTTGAAGAGTGCTACTGTATAGTGACTCCTGTCATATTCCTGTCTGAGAGGACAGCAGCATCACAGGCATTGTTTAAGTGTTTTGAATAGTCGCAGCATTTGCTGGGCACGGTTTGTATTCCGGAAAATACATGGTGGCAGTGGAAGTTTTGTGGGTAAAGGGTTAACCGCGGAGTTAACCAACCCTGGTGACGATCGCTCTCAGTCTGCTGGCCTGAGATTGTGTCCTGCGAGCTGGGAAATCTCTGCGCAGGGTGAGGCTGAGAGTGGTATCGCCACGTCCTTGTGACGCTCACGCTCGGTTCAGACTGGTGTATGGTCACGTGATATTGACGTACAGCGAGTCTCGGCTGGGCGTACGTCACAGTGACAGGGTCAAAAGAGGAAAGTAACAAGTGTGAGGGAGGGTCTGGTACATTAATAGGGGAAGTTGATTGGACAGTGGCGATCTGATCCCGAATTGTATCTATTTTGTTATTTAAATGAGTGGCGATGTCCTGGGCAGTGAGTGAGCTAGTGGGTGGTGGTGGGAAGAGGTAATACTCTTCAATGTGATCCAAATTGAAGCCTGTTAACATCTGTACATAGAACACTTTGAAAAGTTATTGTAAAATAACTTTATAGATTTTTGATACTTGGTCAAGTGGCCATCCCTTCCTTGCCCCATACCACACTGTGAGATCTGTGGATGGAGCAGGCAGACAACTTGTGACGTGGTATGACTAGCAGAGAAGAAGAATTTGTCAATCACATGTTCTGGAGATGCTCCACAAGACACCGAAGATAGTCACGTGGGATAGCTAGCAGAGGAAGAAGAATCTATCAATCGCATCTGCTGGAGCTGCCCCAAAACAAAACTGAAGCTATGCACATGGGCCGACTTATAGGTAAGAAAAAAGAAGGTTAATGCTTTCTTCACAGTCAGATGTTAGAAGAAAAAAAAAAAAACAGAGCAGGGAAAGTTTTACTCTGCTTGATCGAGCAGAGTAAACCTTTCCGGGAGAAAGTGTTTCTCTCCCGGGCGGCAGGGAGCCGCTATCTAATAGCGGGAGACTCCCAGAGCATCCGGGAGAGTTGGGATGTCTGACAGATCAGCGTTCCTGGTTACCCAGTAACCAGGGGACTCTGATCTGTCTCTGCAAATGGCGGGAGCCAGCCATGAGATTACGGCTGGCTCCGCCCAGCTGTCAGTAGCAGGCTGTCGGACGGCCAATGGCCGGCCGTACGGCCAGCTTCGGCTTTCACCTTGGCTCAGTTGAGCCCAGGCATATGCCTTCGGCTCAACTGAGCCACTTGGCCAACTTCGGGAGCTGTACGGGCTATTCTCTATATAGCCCGGCTTTATTTTGTAGATATTAGGGTTCTTTTTACCCTCTGAACTTGAAGCTATGAAGCTAAAAGACAAGCATATGCATTAGGGCGGAATATGGGGGCTATTCACAAAGCTGCCGTAGGCAGTCGAGTGAATAACCGACACGGAGTGAAGTGAGCCAAACGTTGTTTGGCTATTCACTTTAGGCTTGTACGGCTGATTTCAGCCATACACAGACTAAAAGCATATGTCTTTGGTTCGACTGAGCCCCTCGGCCAACTTTGGGAGCTGTACGGGCTATAGTGAATAGCTACTGAACCGAAGGGGTCCTGGGGCCGAAGCTAGCCGAAGGATCAGCCGAAGCTACGGCTAGATCCTTCGGCAGCTTTGTGAATAGACCCCACAGTTTTGGATTATCTGGTGTCTGAATTACTGGAAAGGTATAGAAGGATGGAATAAAAGATGGGGAATAGGTAAAGAAGGGAAAGAAAGAAATAAAAAGAAATGAGAAAGATGAAGAAAAATGGGGAATGAAAGGAGGAACTAGAAGAAAGTGGAATAAAGATATGGAAGACAAAGGGGAAGGGAACAGAATGGATAAAGGGGAAAGGAGAACAAAGATGGAGAATGGTGAGAAGGGAAGAGGCACAGATGGAGAAGGGAAGGAAAAGGTGAGTTTAATAGCTTTTCTGGCCCAAACAATGTTTTCTTCCTTCCTGGTGTCATCGTAAATAACAAATGTTAATGGGCCCATTGGTAGCTACTATATTAGGCACCATTCAAACCTAACATGCACATGGACATGCACAGGAACATGCACTTTTGTGTGCATTCACACAATGCTTAATCAAGTCCAGTTTCATTTTAAAACAATACTAATAATGACATTGAGTAAACGTTCTATACCTGCTTTTGTTGTTCTGTACCGGAAATCAGAGATGCCTTGCCTGTATAAGCAAGGGCAAGAGAGCAAGGCAGAATTCCATGATGATGGTGTAGTCTGATTGTTGTACCAGTTGAGACATGTCATACGATTGTTATCTAGAGGTTTACTGTTCAGATTATATAACGTGAGACCTCGCAAAACTGCAAATACAGACAAAGCACTTCTGTTCAGTAAAAAATAGACCACATATCATGAATAGGCACAACATTAGCATATAATTCATTTGATACAATGAGTAGATAAACATTTACTGAAAGCGAGTGGCCTGTTGAAAATTCTTGTAATTGAACTGAAAATGCAAGTGTGAGGAGCCCAGGAGCAATAGTAGTATTGTGCATATGCACAATTGTGTTGCATGATGAAGATGCAATGTAATGGGCTCCACTACATCTGTAGGATCCTATAGCTGTACATTCTACAATGTTTATACATTTGCAGTAAAAAAAAAAATCACAATTGCTACTGAAAAGTGAAAGTGGCAGAAAAGACATACAAAAAAAAAACCTATGCCTACTAGTATTTTTTTCTGACATCAGTTACATTTTAAAAAGTCTTCTACAAAATTCCTAAAAAATTATTCTAAACTGCTAAGTGATTTGTAAATGCTTTAACATGTGTAGACATATTTATCTATTATGACAATCTGTACTATGAAGTATAGGGTATCAAAAGTTAGTGAGGTTCATTTACATAAGGAGTGGCGTTTTTTGCTTTGGATAACCAATCATGTGCAGGGAAAAAGGAAAAACAGAATGTTGTCTTGCACAGGATTGGATTATTCACTTTGTCCACTAAGGTATGTGAACAGTCTCTATGTTTGAGTGACAAGCAGGTTAGTGAGGTTAGTGAGAACACATGATTCTAAATTACCTAAACCGGGTGCAAAAAATCATTTGTATTACTGTCATGACATTTAAAGAAGTGAAGACCAAGTGGACCATGGGAAGAAAGAAATGCTCTAGTGTAAATTTCTTCAGTGCTAAACCTCCTTTAGTTGAGCCTAACAGATTAACTAAAACAGGTGCATTTAGCCAAACCTAATAAAAACAACAATTTCAATACCTCATCACACACTGCATTCAAAAGCTGGATCATGTTTAAAAAGGCAGTAAGAAAAACAACAAAAAAACACTTTAATTTTACTTTCCTAAGCAGAAAATAGATAAAGCACCTCCCAAACAATTTGTAAGAGAATGAAAGACCCAGAAGGTAGAGCCAGGTCCAGTGACCTCACTTTTTTCCAATGTAGATAAGTAAAATATCTTGGCCACCAATGTGGCAAGGCTTGCGACTGGACAATGAAAGAGTGGCAGCAAAACGATGAGGTGATCCTGTGTTCTTCTATTCTGTCAGAATGCTCCCATTTTTAGTTACATATACTGTATGGCAGCACTGGGCAGTGCAGTAGAACCTCAGAGAAGAGCTATCCTGGCTTAACAAAACTAAGCTTACACAAAACTATTTTCTAAGGTGGGTGTAATTGGCAACAACTTTTTTAAGGGTTCATACCTGAGTTGTTTTCTATAATTGTGCTCCTGAGAAACCCATCCATGTTGCCACTAGATAAGGAAAAGAAACATTATTACAAAGTTATTAATCTGCTGGAATGAATAGTTACTTAAATTATTTTTAGATATCTGTGTCAAAGAGAAAATATACATACTCTTATCAATGTGTGTTAAATTAGCTGTTATCTATTGTTTGTTCTCAACCTGTGTAACCTCAGGACCGATATTTGTCCTTGGTCATTAAGTTGCAACCCAAGGCGCAGTGCAATGGAATGCACGGAATAAGGGTACCGCGCCTTCCGGGGCAGGTGTACGAGCTGTGGGTGGGAGGTGCGTTTGGGGTACCATTCAAATGGATGGCAATGCAACACACCTCCCACACCAGAATGCACGATAGGTGCGATTGCGTGGTACATTGTGTTAATCGCATTGTACTATGTGATTAACACACTGTACTAGTGTGAACAGGCCCTCAAAAACACTGACATACATGCACAACCACAGACCCATTGTCAAACACACACACACACACACTACAAAAAAAAGTCCACCCAGTCTCCCTATCTTACGAGAACTGGAGTGCATCCTCAGCCTGGAGTCCAGTGTGGGCTGCTGTGCTGTGACGGAGCTTCAGCCATATGTGCATTGCTTGTACAGCTCCCTTGCGTGCCCTGAAAAGTTGCCAGGAGCCAGAATGTGATGTCACTCTGGTCCAGGCACTTCTATAGGACATGTGAGGGAGCTGTAAGCAATGCACATATGGATGGAGCTCCTTCATGGCCATAGCCCCTTCTCATCCCACCTCAAGCTGACACTTGGTGCCAGGAAGCATATTTTAAATGGCTGCTTGAGGAGAGAACTGACAGTGCTGCACTAGGTGGAGGCAGAGGAGCCTCTCACCTAGAAAAGTGGAAGGCATGTGGCGACCCACTGAACACGGTGTCACAACCCACTTTTGGGTCACGACCCACCAGTTGAGAACCAAGGCACTAGACTGTACCATTAAGAAGTTTCTTTATATTTTAATTACCATGCCTTCTTTATTACTTTTTAAACCATTAATCAAAATGACTTGTTGTCACAAAGAAGTAGCAATCAAAATGTACCTGCAATAGCCCATCAATGGTTTTGGATAGCGCATAGTTAGGTCCCAGTTCATGCCACCATCTTTATATAGCATCAGCACATAGGAGATAGATCCATCCGTGGTCAGCACAGCCTGGTATGTGCTAGTCTACAAGTGTACAAAATGACAGAATGTCCCCATGAAAAAGGCACTTTCAGGAGTGAAGATTTTGCTGTTTGCTGTTGGGCTATAAGAACTTACCTTGATATCATTTTCAGTTGCTGGATAAGCAGAAACTTTCTCCCAGGTAATCTTCAATGTCCATTGAGCGTTGTATGAAGCTGATGTGTAATTCTTAATCAAGCCTTCAACTCTTTGTACTACAGAATTATTTCTTGATTGATATTCCTGTTGATTGTAAAATATGTGAGTTACTAATCAACTATTTTTAAGCTTTTTTTGTACTACCGTACTTAATACATAATTTGCCATGGCTGTAGGAGTATTTTCTGAATATGATGATAAAGGACGCATTATATATATATAATTATGGCTTGAGCATCCTATTCAAGGAATAAAAGCATTACTGTAGGTAGACTTACTTGGAAATAGGTATTTCCCACACCCTTGGAGAAATCAGCATCATTCCAAAACACAGCGATTGATGGCAAGAAACAATCCACATCGAATCCATTGACTGGAGGATTTGGATAAGAGAAGATGTCATTTCTGGATAATGGAAAGATGATATGCCCATTGTCTGTGTACTGGGGAGAAAATATATAATTACATTTGTTGTTGTGCTAATGCAATATATAGACATTTTAATTAACAACTAACTAAGTAATATGTACTTACATAAAGGAACTTCCTTATTTGGTTTCCAAAGGGAAATCCTATCAATGGCTGGAACAAAGGAGAAGTGAAATCTGTTCCTCTTTGGGCATAGGCAATATCACCAGCACTTGGTCCATATTCAAAAAGCACTACAGCTGTAACAATAAATGGTGTTACAATGCAAAATATTGCTAATATGTTCATGTGTGTTAACTGTGTTGAAATATGTGGAATAAAAGAGAGATTTACATCTTACATATGCCAATATCTTTATTTGTAAGTTTTGAATTTTGAAGCTACTTATATGCTGCTTGTATTTTGCTTTTCTTGGTTCTCCATCTTTTTGGGTCCCCCCCCCCCCCCCCCCCAATCAACATGCTAATGACATATTTAAATAAAACCATTCCATTTTAATTACATACTTTCTTTTATATCAAGTGATGTTATCACTGAGTCTCTGTACATAGCTTCCTGAAAACACCAGAGTACCTTGCCACATTACTCCTCTCAAGTATCCTCACTCCTGATGCAAGCAGTGGGCTGGCTATTGGGAGGAGTTGATCAAATCTCAAAACTTCCACTTTAGCAAATGGATGTTAGTCTGGATGGGTTGTAGTTAGTCAGATTGCACGTGCATGCAGACAATAAATTATGTTACAATGCAAAATCACATTAATAATTATGTGTGTTAACTGTGTTGAAATATGTTGAATAAAAGAGAAATTTACATCTTACATATGCCAATATCTTTATTTGTAAGTGTTGCATGTTGAAGCTACTTATATGCTGCTTGTATTTTGCTTTCCGTGGTTCTTCACCGCCACCCCAATCAAGATGCGAGTGACATAATTAAATAAAACATTTCCCTTTTCATTACATACTTTATTTTATAACAAGTGATGTTATCACTGAGACTCTGTGCTAAATTATAAAAGTTCTGCCTCGGCGAATGGATGTCAGTCTGGAGGGGTTGAAGTTAGACAGATTGCATACGTGTGCAGACCGCCCCGGGTAATGCCCACATGTGATGCTGAGCCTCTATCATTGAAAACAACTGAGAATCAGTGAATGAAAGGGGTGGTCCAGGGACACTCAGAGTCAGAAGGAAAGATCTAGATGAATGATGCTGAACATCCTCCAGCCCAGAAATGAGGTGGGCTCTATCTGATTTGCTGCAGCTTCACAGTGCAGAGTGAAATCAAAATAAGCAATTTCAGTACAGGAGAGAAGTCTGTAAAACTGTGCAAGACCGAAATTAAGGCTGGCATTCAAATTTAAATAGTAACGTAGACACAAATAAAACAACAACATAAACAACCATTTCATCAGTTTGTATCTTTGGCTAGCATTGCCTTTTACCTGTGGGCAGTGGTGTATTCTGGTTTGGGGCTGCCCTAGGCAAGGCAAAACTCGGGCGCCCCCCACTAAATTTACCCCACCCTTTCATGTTTAATACTTTTTGTGTCAGTCGCTGGATACAGTGCAAACGCTGTATCCTCCCGACCCCAGGAGGGCTCTGGAGGATTTGTGGTGAGTTCTGCAGGGTCTATGGAGGGCAGGGCCCACCACAGATCCTGCACAGCTCCGAGACTCTGCAGAGACCCTCACAGATCCTGCACAGCCCCCTTGATGCCCTTCAGTCTGCTGGATCTCAGTGGGGCTGTGCAGGATCTGTAATGGGCTCTGCCCACCATGGACCCCGCTGAGCCCACACAGATCCTGCAAAGCCCCCCTGAGACCCGGCAAAGCCCCCCACAGATCGTGCAGTCTGCTGGATCTCAGGGGGGCTGTGCAGGATCTGTGGGGGGCTTTGCAGGATCCGTAGGGGGCTCTGCAGCCTGCAAAACCCACCACAGATATTGCATTGCCCCCCTGAGATCTGGCAAAGCCCCCCACAGATCTGCAAACCCCCACAGATCCTGCAGAGATCCCCAACAGATCCTGCAGAGACCCCCTGAGACCCTGCCATCTTCCAGATCTCTTCCAGGGGGATTGTGCAGGATCTGTGGTTGGGCTTTGCAGGCTGCAGAGCCCCCTATGGATCCTGCAAAGCCCCCCACAGATCCTGCAGGTTCTCAGGGGGGCTGTGCAGGATTTGTGGGGGCTTTGCAGGCTGCAGAGCCCCCTATGGATCCTGCAAAGCCCCCCACAGATCCTGCAGGTTCTCAGGGGGGCTGTGCAGGATTTGTGGGGGCTTTGCAGGCTGCAGAGCCCCCTATGGATCCTGCAAAGCCCCCCCCCCACCCAGATCCTGCAAAGCCCACCAAAAGGTATTGCACAGCCCACCTGTGACTCTTTGGTGGGTTGTGCAGAATTTATGCTGGGCCCTGCCAGCACAGTCCTCCTACCTGGCACTGGAAGCCCAGCCTCCTCTGCTGCCTCGGCGCCCAATCGTCTCAGCTTTGCCGCCCGACTGGATCCTTGGAGAGCAGGAGGAGACTGGGGGATGGAGCGGCAGGGGGTCGAGACAGAGGGAGATGGGGGCAGAGATGGAAGAGGCAGGGAGGAGACGGGGGACTGAGCGGCATGAGGCAGGGAGCGGAGACAGGGGAGATGGGGCGGAGATGGAAGAGGCCTGTGAAGACGGAGGAGGCAAAGGCATGGACCGCGATGGAGGAGGCGTCGCCAAGGATCCTGTATTAGGAAGTCAGGCAGTGCGTCATTACACGCTGACGGCTTCCTGATTGGCCAGGAAGTCGGCTCCATGCTCTCTCTTCACAAGTGACGAGGGAGCATGGAGCCGGCTTCCCGCCCAATCAGGAAGCCCAGCAGCGTGTAATGACGCGCTGCCCAGCTTCCTGACACAGGAACATTTATATAGCTCTGACATATACTGCAGTGATGTACAGCGAACACTGAGCCAGTCACATTAGTCTCTGTACAGAGGAGCTTACACTCTAATGAAGAATTGCACCAGCTGTAGAGGGACTACAAATCCCAACAATACATTTATACAGTAATGCAGAACACTATATGAATTTGACTTAGGGCTTCGTGACCCGCTGGACGCAGGGCAAAGTGACCCGCTGGACGCAGGGCTAAGTGACCCGCTGGACGCAGGACTTAGGGGTCTATTCACGAAGCAGCCGAAAGATCTAGCCGTAGCTTCGGCCGATCCTTCGGCTAGCTTCGGCCCCAGGACCCCTTCGGTTCTACTGCTGTACGGGCTATTCACAATAGCCCGTACAGCTCCCGATCATGGCCGAGCGGCTCAGCCGAGCCGAACGCATGGCCAATAGAAAACTGTTGGGCGGAGCTAGCTGTCATTGCTTGCTCCGAACATTATTTTTCTATTTATTTTGTTGTACTTTTTAAACTATTTTTTTGTTCTGCTCGCTCCCTCTGAGGGACCGAGCAGAACAGCCAAACCGAATGCCGCTCGGCATCTATGAGAATAGACCAAACAGCAGAGAGTAGACTGCCGGAGGTTTGGCTCAGCCGATCCAGATGTTGGATCGGCTGAGTCGAACTCCTTCTGCACTTCGGGTCGGCCCAACATGCTCGGCATGTTGGGCCGACCCAAAGCAATGCGAAGCCACCCGATGTACGGCTGAAATCAGTCGTACCAGCCTGAAGTGAATAGCCGAACATCATTCGGCTCACTTTGCTTTAGGTCGGTCATTCACTCGGCTGCCTACGGCAGCTTAGTGAATAGACCCGTTAGTGACCCGCTGGACGCAACGCTTAGTGACGCGCTGGACGCAACGCTTAGTGACACGCTGGATGCAGGGCTTAGTGACCCGCTGGACACAGGGCTTAGTGACCCGCTGGACGCAACGCTTACTGACGCGCTGGATGCAGGGCTTAGTGACCCGCTGGACACTGGGCTTAGTGACCCGCTGGACACTGGGCTTAGTGACCCACTGGACGCAGGGCTTAGTTTCCCACTGGACGCAGGGCTTTGTGACCCGCTGGATGCAGGGCTTATTGACCCGCTGGATGCAGGGCTTCGTGACCCGCTGGACGCAGTGCTTATTGACCCGCTGGATGCAGGGCTTCGTAACCCGCTGGATGCAGGGCTTCCTGACCCGCTGGACACAGGGCTTCGTGACCCGCTGGACGCAGAGCTTAGTGACGCGCTGGACGCAGGGCTTAGTGATGCGCTGGACGCAGGGCTTAGTGA
>NW_017306809.1:1184520-1191419 GCF_000935625.1 Nanorana parkeri
ATCCTTCGGCTAGCTTCGGCCCCAGGACCCCTTCGGTTCTACTGCTGTACGGGCTATTCACAATAGCCCGTACAGCTCCCGATCATGGCCGAGCGGCTCAGCCGAGCCGAACGCATGGCCAATAGAAAACTGTTGGGCGGAGCTAGCTGTCATTGCTTGCTCCGAACATTATTTTTCTATTTATTTTGTTGTACTTTTTAAACTATTTTTTTGTTCTGCTCGCTCCCTCTGAGGGACCGAGCAGAAAAGCCAAACCGCATGCCGCTCGGCATCTATGAGAATAGACCAAACAGCAGAGAGTAGACTGCCGGAGGTTTGGCTCAGCCGATCCAGATGTTGGATCGGCTGAGTCGAACTCCTTCTGCACTTCGGGTCGGCCCAACATGCTCGGCATGTTGGGCCGACCCAAAGCAATGCGAAGCCACCCGATGTACGGCTGAAATCAGTCGTACCAGCCTGAAGTGAATAGCCGAACATCATTCGGCTCACTTTGCTTTAGGTCGGTCATTCACTCGGCTGCCTACGGCAGCTTAGTGAATAGACCCGTTAGTGACCCGCTGGACGCAACGCTTAGTGACGCGCTGGACGCAACGCTTAGTGACACGCTGGATGCAGGGCTTAGTGACCCGCTGGACACAGGGCTTAGTGACCCGCTGGACGCAACGCTTACTGACGCGCTGGATGCAGGGCTTAGTGACCCGCTGGACACTGGGCTTAGTGACCCGCTGGACACTGGGCTTAGTGACCCACTGGACGCAGGGCTTAGTTTCCCACTGGACGCAGGGCTTTGTGACCCGCTGGATGCAGGGCTTATTGACCCGCTGGATGCAGGGCTTCGTGACCCGCTGGACGCAGTGCTTATTGACCCGCTGGATGCAGGGCTTCGTAACCCGCTGGATGCAGGGCTTCCTGACCCGCTGGACACAGGGCTTCGTGACCCGCTGGACGCAGAGCTTAGTGACGCGCTGGACGCAGGGCTTAGTGATGCGCTGGACGCAGGGCTTAGTGATGCGCTGGGCGCGGGGCTTAGTGATGCACTGGACGCAGGGCTTAGTGACGCGCTGGACGCAGGGCTTAGTGACACAAGACCCACCTGAGACCCCACACATACCTGAGAGTGATCCTGCAGAGCCCACCATAGATGCAGCACAGCCTAACTGATACTCTCTATGGTGGGCTCTGCAGGGGTCTCAGGTGGGCTGGACAGTGCTGCATCTCCCTCCCACCCTCCTTCCCAGCACCTCTTACCTGCTCACCTGGCCTCCTCTGCCGCTGGACTGGCCGGAGATCAGATGAGAAGCTGCGCCGATGGGGCTCCAGCCTGCTCCGATGCCTGAATCGGTAATGCTGAGACCCGGCGCTGCTACGGCCAGGCCTCCTCTAGCGCTGCGGGGGCCCAGCCACCTCCTCGCTTGTCACTGGCGACCGATACTCATGTAAGGGTCCCGGGCGGGCCCCTCAGGCTGCCCTGGCCCCTTACATGCGTATCGGCCGTACCCCCCTGATGGCAGCCCTGAACACTGGCACACTCATTAATGTCTAAAAACCACCACAGTGTTCAGATATCATACACCTTTCTTCTGTTTACCTAAATGAGTAAGATAATTTCTTTCAGCTAAAATAGCTCTTCAATTCATTTTTATTAAGTTTGGCAAATAGTTACAAATCGTTATTCAGCATAACCTCATAGTTCTCCTTTAAGTACTTACAGTACATACACTATGTCTGTATGCAAGGTGACAGATTATGTTTTCTCTTATGATTTTTTGCAACCTTTCCCAAGGTCGCTAAGGTATTTCAGCCATGAAGGTGCTTAGTAAACACAAATCAGTTTTGGAGAACCCAGTTTCTGATTTACCGTGTATATGCTTATAAAAACAAATCAAAGCATCACTTGCCTGAATGAGAGTTCCTACTAACAGTCAGTGGAGTTTAAATGAAAACACAAATGTAATTACCATCACATTTAGAGCTATTGGATGCATTCACTTTGTAACCATCTTTACAGCTGCAGATGTGTTCACCAGGAAAGCTGGTACAGAAATGTTCACACTGTGTTGTGCCCAGGTATACAATTGTCATTTGTAGTTTCCTGGTATGTTAGTCCAATTGACATTAAGAGCACACAGAGAAGGAACACTGGCACACTCATTAAAGGATATTAAAACCCTCCCATTTTGTTTGCATATATCTACTGCTGGCAAGCAGTAGATATATGCAAAAAGTAAAAAAAACCACTCAAACAGCACTTTAAACGTACCATGTGTTCCGTTCGCGGGCCCAGCCGAAAATGAGAAATTTCTCGAGCGGCCGCAAAGGATCTTGGGGCGCGCGCATGCGCAGTTCTCATTTTCGGCAGGGACGCGATGAGGGATGCAAGGTAAGTCTATGGACGCGTGCACCAGCATGCAGACACCGCTGGATCGGAGGGACAGAGCAGTCAGCGCTGGATCGGAGAGCCGCCGCACCGCTGGAGAGAAGGCTGAAAACATCAGGAAAGAAGAGGAAGATAGGAAAAAGAAACATAACTTAAAGTGACATTAAACCCTCAGATTTTTTAACATAAAACAATACTGTAATGTGTGCCTTACTGTAATCCATGGTTGTTTCCCTTCTCTTTGCTGCTCTTCCTTTTAAATTTGTATCTGTTCACATGCTGGGCAGAACTTCTGTTTTGCAGCAGACTGCCTTGTCTCAGGAATGGATACACGGTGTCTGTGTATAAGTTTGTATAGGCTTGAAACCTGAGCCAGCACTACAGGAAGAGGCCCTGAGCTGAAAAGGGAAGTTCTCCCCCAGCATGAGAAGACATGAGGATTTAAAAGGAAGAGCAGCAGAGAGAAGGGAAACTACCATGGATTACAGTAAGGCACACATTACAGTATTGGTTTATGTTAAAAAATCTGAGGGTTTAATGTCACTTTAAGGTAAGTGCTAACATTAACATTGGGGGGAGGGAACAACATTTTTGCCTTTAATGTCACTTTAATGTTTAAAAACCAACACAGTGTTCAGATATCATACACCGTTCTTCTGTTTACCTATACTACTTTTAACATTCTGTATAATCATGTATGGGGGTCACTGCAGAGAAATTACATAAGTAAGATAATTTCTTTCAGCTAAAATAGCTCTTCAATTCTTTTTTTTTAAGTTTGGCAAATTGTTACAAATTGTTATGCAGCATGTGTAGATATACTGTACTCACCATTACACTGATGGTAGCCATCACCTTCATACCCAGGCATACAATGACAGGAGTAGTTTCCGAGCAGGTTAGTGCAATTGGCATTTACAGCACATGGGGAAGTAGCATTGCTGCATTCATCAATATCTGAAACAGATGAGATAGCACATATCAAACACTGCTCCTCTGTTAACCAATAGCAAAACTGCTAAGGGGAGTGGAGACTGGTCACTTTCTGATGGCAGTGTTCACTTAGCTAAGTAAATAAGGTGCAGCTATGCTCTCTTGGAATACACCATCATGTACAAGGTAAATGTAAAAGTAAATCAACCTCTATGTATATAAAAATGTCTTCAGGTACTCTAGTTTTCATCTACATTCCAAAATCATACCAGCATATTAATTGACTGACTGAGATAGCACATATCAAACACTGCTCCTCTGTTAACCAATAGCAAAACTGCTAAGGGGGAGTGGAGACTGGTCACTTTCTGATGGCAGTGTTCACTTAGCTTAGTTGGTAATGTGTGTATGGGTCTGTATGTTTGTGGTAGGGCATTGCATTGCCAGCTCCCATGAGACTCTTGTGAATGGATCTTTGCACACTAGAAACAGCTGCATGACACTGGCGGAACTACCAGGGTCGCAGCGGTCGCAATTGCGACCGGGCCCTGGCGTTCGGCCACTTGGGGGGGGCCCAGCGAGGAAGAAGAGGGCCCCCCCTCCAGAGAGTTGCCGCTACATCCCTGCACAGCCACCCGTAGCATGTACGGGCAGCTGTGCGGCAGGGATGCATTGCCGTCCGCACGGACTCAGACCGGCACAGTTCCTTGCGGTCTCGGCTGCAAGAGCTTCATATTGGCACTATACAAATGTATAAAACAAATAATGATTAAAGAGATTAAGTACTTACAGTACATACAGTATGTCTGTATGCAAGGTGACAGATTATGTTTTCTCTTTTTTGCAGCCTTTCCCAAGGTCGCCAAGGTATTTCAGCCATGAAAGTGCTTAGTAAACACAAATCAGTTTTTGGAGCACCCAGTTTCTAATTTATCGTGTATATGCTTATAAAACAAATCAAAGCATCCCTTGCCTGAATGAGAGTTCCTACTAACAGTCGGTGGAGTTTAAATGAAAACACAAATGTAATTACCATCACATTTAGAGCTATTGGATGCATTCACTTTGTAACCATCTTTACAGCTGCAGATGTGTCCACCAGGGAAGCTGGTACAGAAATGTTCACACTGTGTTGTGTTTAGAAGGCACTCATCTATAACTAAATGAAAAAATATACTCTGTATAATAATATGTAAAGCTGGGCATATACTGAAGACTGCACAGAAACACACAAGATAGCTTTTCTTTCTATGTTAAAAGAAGAAAATATCCATTTGCTTTATTTATGTGATAAAATGACGCTGAAAGCCTTTGGATGACAAGGAGAGTGATGACGTTTATCAAGTCCGGCCTTAGGCCTTTAGGTGCCCTGAGCAAGAAAGCTTTACAGCGCCCCTCAGTGACCACACCCCTTTTTCCAATAAAGGCTCTCATTTTGTTAAGCCCCAAAGAAACATATTAAAAAGTATAATAAAAACCAAACATTAATTCAAAGGTATTAAACTTGTAGGCACAATATAAGTATTCCTATTAAATAAAACAACAGTAGGTAAACAAGTGGTAAACAATAAATGTCAAACTAAAATACAGTCTATAAAAAGAAAGTGTCAGGTTGTAATGCCGACCCTTTTTTTCAAGTAAGTGCATCTAGAAAAGTAAAAATATAAAAAGGAACACAAAACCTAGACTACGTGTTAAATTAATGAATTATTATTTGCCCGAATACCCGAAAAATGTACATAATAATAATTTGTTTGAGAATGTGCAGCGGCCTTGTTGGAGGCGGTGAGCATGACGTTACATGACGCCTTGCATGCGTGACAGCAGGTGACGTCACACGCTAGATATACACCAAGATGGCGGCGCCCAACATGTGCGGTATCATATGCCGTCATGCGCCCTGCCTCCAAAACACACCAATGACTGAATCCAAAATAGCATAAAAATGTGTTTTGTTTGATGAAACGAATGAAAACGTTTTTAGTTTTCGTTCATTTCATCTGAAATACATTTTTAGAATTTGCACATGTCTAATAATACGTGTGTGAGTGTGTGTGTGGGGGTTATTTTCACTTTTTTTAAATAATTATTTTACATTTTAATCAATTTCTTTTTCTGCAGCCTCTGTTCTAAATGAATGGGGAGCACTCAGTACAGAGCTAAAATATTTACTATCACCAGTTTCTAAATGGGGAAAAGCCTCTGTACTGAGTGCTACTACCCATTTAGAAATTCATGAATGAACAGAAAGTGATGTCAATCACATCCTGTTCATTCATAACTCGGGACACGATCACTCCAGTGTTTGCTCTGCATAGTGGATCGGTAATATCAATGATACTTACCGATTCTCCGCTCGGGCACACACAGAGCTGCTGTCATCCGTAAACTGACAGGATGACAGCGGCGCCGCTCTACTCACCGCTTGACCGCCCTGAAAGCTGCGGCTTCTCTCCTCCTCACCGCTCGGCCATCCGGGAGGGAGCGCTGTCAGGAGAGAAGCTGCAGGCTGTAGCCACCCCGGGGATGCGCTGTGTTGGCCGCCTGGCGCCCTTGTTGCCACGGCGCCCTGTGCGGCCGCACAGCTTGAACACCCCAAAGGCTGTCCCTGACGTTTATAAAAAACTTGATTGCATTGTTGCTTTTAAATAGTTGACCTACATTGCAGTTATGCAGCATACATATTTAGTTTACATAGGGTTAAAATATTAAACGAAGTGCTAAAATAAATGTGTATATACTGTATATATAAAGGGCCCAGTCATTATTACATCTGATGAGATGATTAAGCCGTACTGCACATAATTATACTATCATAACTACACTGATTCCTTTATCATGGAAATAGAAGTCTTCCCAAAGCGTGGCTAATTTCATGCGGTTAAAGCAGTTATTAAATCTGATTACCCAATGCTACTGTAAAAGATACATACACTATATTGGCAAAAGTATTGGGACACCCCTCCAAATCATTGGATTCAGGTGTTCCAATCACCTCCATGGCCACAGGTGTATAACATCGATCACCTAGGCATGCAGACTGCTTCTACAAACATTTGTGAAAGAATGGGTCGCTCTCAGAAGCTCAGTGAATTCAAGCGTGCAATAAGTCCATCCGTAAAATTTCCTTGCTACTAAATATTCCACGGTCAACTGTCAATGGTCAGTATATTATAACAAAGTGCAACTAAGAACAACAGCAACTCAGCCACGAAGTGGTAGGCCTCGTAAAATGACAGAGAGGGGTCAGCGCATGCTAAAACGCACAGTGTGCAGAAGTCGCCAACTGTCTTCAGAGTCAATAGCTACAGACCTCCAAACTTTGTGTGGCCTTCAGATTGGCACAACAACAGTGCATAGAGAGCTTCATGGAATGGGTTTCCATGGCTGAGCAGCTGCATCCAAGCCTCACATCACCAAGTGCAATGCAAAGCATCGGATGCAGTTGTGTAAAGCACACCGCCACTGGACTCTAGAGAAATGGAGAGGTGTTCTTTGGAGTGACGAATCACGCTTCTCTGTCTGGGTTTGGCGGTTGTCATCAGAAAGGTACTTGCCTGACTCCATTGTGCCAAGTGTAAAGTTTGGT
>NW_017306810.1:0-9599 GCF_000935625.1 Nanorana parkeri
CAATAAATAGGGAACTAAATTTTCTGGATGGCGACCGAAGCACATATACTTAGTGGGAATTACTGAAATAAAATGTAATTTAAATTATGATACACAGTAATGAATATAAGAAATGCTTCATTATATATCTTGCTGCTGAATTGTAAGACATCTGAACACAATGTATTATTATCGTACCACTTCATGCAGATATTATTATTTTCAACTGATAGTGTATTACATAACTGCATACGTGGATGCGTGAGGGTAGTCACCACTCTAATGGTTTTGAGGTGAACCTTTTTAATATTCAATCTTTTGTGATTTTATGTTATTAGATAGTAACTATCATCTGAGCCAGTGGTAACATTATTTTTCTTTTTGATATGAAAATTAACCTAGATGTGCTGTTCTGCTTCTTACTTAACCTCACTTAACAGATGGAATGTTGTTACCATAATGTAGCAAAACTTGCTACATTATAGCAATATTAGCAATATTAGTAGCAATATTTTGTTTTCTCTCTCCATTTGAAAGTCCTGCATCCTGCATCAACCACATTCAACAATTTATTACAAAGCCTTAAAGTGATCTGTACAGACATTTAACACTTAGGCGCTGCATATGTTTGCTGCTAAAAAGATATTTGTTTAATTCCTCTGCTTTCATTACTAGTCTATCAATATGTACATGTACTATCCACCAGTGTGTATAAACTAACACCACTGGTAAAGTTCAGTCATGTAGTTCTTGCAAGTACCTTTATTTATCTTCAGATCAATTAATATTTGCCTGGGGAAGGGCTTGGATTCCAGGCCCAAACTAATTCTTAAGTCATATTATATTTAATTTCTTTGGATACAAAGAGGTTAATTATTTAAAGGTGCTAAGAACATTCACTCACTATATTGTGTGAAGATTCACTACAAGTATCTAGTCATGTGTAGATAAAATAGGTAAACAGAATTTTCTTTTCACAATTGGATCATAGAAGTGAACCTTTACATAATTTATTGTGTAAACATTCTAAACTGGCCATCTTCCTGTAACATTTGTCATAAAACTAGGATGGTTTCCTTTTCTATTTTTTGGAATTGCAGTCAACTGTTTGTAGCTATTTTGACTTCCAGTTACTTATTGAATTCCACTCAGTGAAATTATTGAATTGCACTCAATTAGAATATTTATTATACTGTTGTGGGTTTTTTTTTTGCCTTTTTTGTTTAATTTTGAAACAGGCTTCCTCCTCATTTAATAATTGCCCCCTCTCTGTTATGAACTGTAAGACCAGATGTATATGTTTTCAGTGCATTACTGCATGCAAGTTAATGTTGAGAACACACCACAATGGCATTGTTTTTGCAGGACATGCACTTTTATTTTTACAGCATGGCACAATACACAGATTGGGTTTACATTGCATTGTGGCATGCTAAAATGCAGGTTCTTTGTGGTGCTTTTGAGATGTGTGCTGTTACAAAATATGGGGGGTGCCATTTAGTATGAATTTGTTTTAAATAGCCTGCACATTACCATGCATTGCAGTAATACAGCAAGAAGATGTAACTCCGACCTTACATTTAGAGTTAAATTTATAAAGCAGTGAACATGAAATTCACAATACATTAATTGCAGGTGCATTATCTTGGTGCATGTGTTTTAAATTATATTGACTGATTCATCTACAGTAAATGTTTTGTGAATAATACATTTACTGCCTTTTAAATATGCCCATTAGTTTCTTCTTTAAGGACGTTGGAACTATTTTATCTGCATTGCTTTATCTGCATACCAGTTTCTACTTTTGTAATTGTGTGTTTCTGGACAATGTCATTTATTTGCTGCAGACCACTTGTAATGTTGGAGTACATGCATAAAAATAGAAGGGGTAAAAGAAAGGTAAGCACACAAAGATCAGAGTTAGAAACCACTTATTCTTTGGAACCTGCAGGAGCTGCTAAATTTATCTTGATTCACAGGAATCTCAACAATTTAACACAGGTGGAGAGCAATTAACTTGTGAGAACTGAAGGGGATTGGCTACACTTGAACTAATTCATAACTGCTATTAGGATAATTCTGTTTGTTTGATTTGTAATACAATTTGATAATTTTTTTAATTTGAACTTTGACAACAATTATATTTGAAATAATGTTTAAAATAATGTGGAGTATCTAAAAACATTGGACATAGTAAAAATAGAAAATTACGTATGTAAACAATTGCAACTAGATTTTCTTCCTTTTACCACCTGGGATTAAATGGATACAGAGACATCCAAATATTAAATATAATATGCTTCAACAAACCAGATATATATGACAAAGCTAAGCCTAGATGAAAAGAAAGAATGAATGGAAAAAATTAGGAAGCAGTCTGATGGTAGAAAAAAAATTAGTACAACAAAGAAACTGACAAAAGACAAAAAGTTTGAAAAGGGAGTTATAATAAGAGACCTGAGAGTTAGAAAACAGAAAGAATAAGGCAAAGAGCTGTGACATTCTAAATCAGCTGCTGTCACCACATGACATCATTAGTACTGAGATATGGAACGCAATCTCCTTCTAACCACATCTCTTTCCCCGTCATTACCGACATGAGAGGCAGCAGTTTGAAATATGTAATTTAAAAGATGTTTGATTAGAAATAATAAACTTTTATGAACAGACAGCTGTCTTAAAAGTTCTGCTACCGTAGCTTCAGCACACCCAGGGCTCAAGACCATTATACCATCCACTATAGTTTTAAATTAAAGTGTTTTTTTTGTTTAAAACAGTTGCTAGTCAGTCTTAGACTAGAAAAATCAGAAAACAAAAACAAAATGAACATTACACTGTTGCCTCTTCAGATTATTTTAAACATCTTCCCATTTTATGCAGGCAGAGAATACAACAGATGATGGCATTTTGTTTCTTAATTTGAAAATAATAGCACAAGAACAGGCTTTTGTTGTGGTAAAGTCAGTCATCATGACCCATTTAGTATAGCATGCTTTTTGTCTAGTCTTTAGCAATTTTTTCCAAGATGTGATTTCATTGTAAAGTGCTGTGAAGCCTTTGTCCAATTTGTTTCACTTTAGCACAGAAGTTACAGTCACACTGTCCCAGAATATTTGTTACAATGCAAAAGCTTACTATGCCTACAACTTCTAAAACTCTGGATACGTGGTCTGCTACCTGTAAGATTCCTCATCTCCTGTCTAGTTGACAAGGGTCAGAGGGTTAGTATGTAATAGAGAATCACAATAGGGACAGAGTCACTGAAAGAAATATTTCACTGAGAGGTGAACGGTGTGTGCTGGGAACTTCCCCCAGCAAGGCCCACACCTATAGCCTAATGGGCGCAGGCGTGCTACGCGCGAGCGTGCCTGACCCGCATTTCGCACTTGCGCACCTGCAACCCCGGCGCCAGGAGTTCTACCAGGCTAGAGGAGAACCCGTGTCCCTGCACCGTGCCTGTCAGCCACGAGAAGAGGTAACACCCCTGGCTTCCTGACACTGCTTGAACCTTGGTGTCTGTTAAGGCTTCTGCCAAAAAAAGTAGCCACAAATAAGATACATTTTTTGTTCATATTTAACCACTTAAAGACCAGCGAGTTAAACCCCCTTCCTGACCAGGCCATTTTTCAGTATTCAGCGATGCAGTACTTTCACTGACATTTATTCCATCATACAACGCTGTACTGAAATTAATTTTATATCATTTTTTGGGGACAGATAGAGCTCTTTTGGTATTTAATTACCACTGTATTCCACTGTTATTTTTTACTGTAACAAAAAAGTACTGCAAATTTTGAAAAAAACCTGTTTCCCTATGAAATGTAATGAAAAATGTATTATCACCCCAATTTTTTGGTAAAATATAAAAGACAGGGTCACATCGGGTAAATAGACAACAAAAATGTCAAGTCTTAAAATTGCACGCGCCAGCAAAATTGCAAAAATGACCATACCCAAAATTGGCCATAGGCGACATTTTAAAAGCTTTTACCATTCATCAGTTTAGTGTTATCAGTGATTAATGGCCCAAAAATTATTACTCTCAGTCCGACGTTCTCAGTGATATGTACCATGTGTGGCACAATAGGCGCAAACATCATTTTCACACATAGGCACACCCAAAGCATATTTGCGTGTGTATGTGGGGACGGGGGACTTTTAAAATATATATATATATTTATGCTTCTTTATTTTTTTTTTACACTCAACTGTAATACTATCACATAGGGGGCTAAAAATCCCCCATGCGATAGCCAATTTACATGACAGGTCCTCTTTATGGAGACATCAGGGGTCTCCAAGAACCCTAATGTCACCTAGGGACCCCCAAAGAAACTGATGAAGCAGAGGTCTGCTTCACCAGCTTCTCCCCGGCTTCTGTAACTGGGAATGACAGCTGAATGCAGGAAGTGATGTAGTATACATCACTTCCTGCATTTGGCTAAGTGCTCGCTGGGTGCAGCGCATGAGTGGAGTCGGGGATGGGACATTTAAAGACGCCCACTCACTCCTACAAGGCTGCTGTTTGGCCGTTTAGAGACGGCCAATGGACTGGAGGTGGTTAAGGGACTTAAATGTATTTTTAAGACATAACTCCTGAGCGTAGTGTCACTTTAAAATGATAATTAACAAAATCCTTTAGGCTGCCTATGTTAGGTGTAACATAAAATTAAAGGCACTTGTACATGCATGTTCATAAATGTTATAAACTGATAATTTACATACCAGTAACGTGCCCTATTTGCCTTTAACCACCTCCCAGCCGGCCGGGGTCTTCCTGGATGTGGGTGGCCGTCTAAAGATGGCCTGATGGCCCCGCCCACTCACGTGTGCCGCTCGCGTGAGTGGGAAACTCTAAATAAAAATGTAAAAACAGCCAGCAACGCCTGTTTACATACAAACAACCTGCCGGCTATATAGCCGGTGGATCGCTTGTATGACGTGCTGATTGTGCGCCTCCACATCCGCAGCCGACTCCTCCACTGGTCCCGTGCCCGGTGCAAGCCCAGGACCAGCATGGTGGCTCTGTGACAGGGGATCAGAGGGAGATTGGTACACGAACTCCCTCTGATCCCCTCTCCGGTGTCAGAATGCGGAAGTGATGTATAGTACATCACTTCCGCATTCTTGTGTCACTCTCCAGCTACAGAAGCTGGAGAGAAGCTGATGAAGCAGATCTCTGTTTCATCAGCTTCTCTGGGGGTCCCTAGGTGACATTAGGTGTCTTGTAGACCCCTAATGTCTCCATAAAGAGGACCTGTCACATCTCTTTGCTATCACATAGAGGGTTTCTTAGGCCCCATGTGATAACAATAGCGTTGAGTGAAATAAAAAATAGGAACAAATTTTAAGTTGCACACATGAAAAATAATTTAAAAAAAACAAAATATTTTTAAAGACCCCACCCCTACATACATGCCTGCACACATGCTTCGGGTGTGCATACATGTGAAAATGACAATTGTGCCCATTACGGCGCATATGTTACATATCGCCGAAAACGTTGCAGTGAGGGCAATAATTCTAGGGCCATTAATCACCGATAACACTAAACTGATGAGTGGTAAAAGCTTTTAAAATGTCGCCTATGGCCAATTTTGGTATGGTAGTGTTTTGCGATTTCGCGGGTGCGCGCAATGTTAAGGCTTGACATGTTTGGTGTCTATTTACCCAATGTGACCCCATCTTTTATATTTTACCCAAAAATTGGGCAATAATAATTGTTTCCTAACATAATGTAAAACAAACTTTTTTTTCAAAACTTTTCAGAAATTTTTCCTTAATATAGTAAAAAAAACAAATCTCACTGGTGATTGAATACCATTAAAAGAAAGCTCTATCTGTCCCCAAAAAATGGTATAAAATTAATTTCAGTACAGCATTGCATGACAAAATAAATGTCAGTCAAGGTACTGCAGCGCTAAATACTGAAAAATGGCCTGGCCATGAAGGGGGTGTAGACACATGGTCAGCAAGTGGTTAAAATACATGAAAATATGTATATGGGAAAAAAACACATTTTAAAATGACCTTGAAGTTTTTTTTAACCCAGTTAAAATGAGTAATAGGCCAGCAGCATTCTTCACAAGGTCGGCTGGGTTTCTTTATTATGCAGGGAGATGCCTGCTTTCAGATACAGCACCCCTAGCAATTTTATCCTAATCCAATTGAAAGCTTCAGAGCATTGAATTTCACCATATCAGTATTACGCTCATCTTCTTTTAATATCCTAGCATGCAATTGGAGGCAAATTTTTCATTTACTGCAGTCTAGCTAATCATGCATGATGAAAATGTCTTAATATATATATAATCCATTACTCCTAAATCTGTTTCGGAACATTTACATGTCTTAATCATAAGAGAAATCTGAAAAACGTATTTTTTTTCCATTGTTTCCTTCAACTTTTATATTTAATATTTCTGTTTCGAAAATATGAAATGCTTGAATTGGCAAAAAGGCAAAAATGCATAATTTCATTGTAGAATAGAAGAATTTAAAAACATATTTCAAATGGTTTAAGAATCTGAAGGTTTAAAAGTTAAAATCCACCTTTAAAAAAAAAAAGAAAAGAAAAAAAGGGAATCATTTTTTTGCTTTGTAACCAGTAAAAGCATTGTGATCAGTAGTTCGTGGGTGGCAATGCTTTGGTTCCTGCAGATTTTCCCTCCTTTGTATGTCTAAATGGTCATTCAGTAACTTTGCTGGTGGGAACTGACAATGGACTACAAGTCAGGTGATGTCACTGCACTTGTATTCCATTGAGTACTACAAGTTCCTCTGCCACAGTGGCAGATGGCCCTTGTACTTTATCCATTCACAGATCCTGTCAAAGGATTTGCTAATGGATGATGCGGCTGTGTGGCCAAGGCCATGCACAGGTGCACCAAATTTAAAAAAGCAGGGGATAAGAAACCCACAATTCAGGTAAGTGGGGGGTGGGGGGGTGGCCATGAGTGCTGTGCATTCACACAAAGCCACAGTTAGGATTCTATTCCAATAATATCTAAAATTTTAAGCACAGAGGTCACCGAAACTGTAGAATACATTTTATTATAAATCAAGGTTGTGTGCTTACATTGCATTGAAAATGTGTTAAAAGGAAATTATATTGGCTTGCCTGTTTCATTTTGTATGCATTTATAAACTGTTAAAGATCTTTATGTTTTCTATATATTAATAGATTAATTTGTCTATATTATATTAATAGATACAAATAAACCAGACCTTTTCTCATATATTTTCATTTTAAAGTATATAAAAATTAAATCACTAAAATCATATATAAGCTTTAAGGTGTTCATGTAAATTCAAAAGGCATTTTAATATTTTTGAATCTGATTCTTTTATTAAAATAATACCCTCATTACAATAATAGATATAGAGCACGATGACAGTGCTCTATATCTATCTCCTAACTTTGCTCCTGTGCTATCCCCCTGTAACAAGGGCTTCTGCCAGAGACTACAAGTGGCCATTTTAACACATATTATACAGGCATGGTCCACTCCACTGTTGTCAACATCAGGAAAGCCACCCTGAAAAATGCCATGCAGCAATTCCCAGAGAGCATGCATGTAGGAGATACAATTTTTTTTTTTTTTTAAAAAGGTAAAAGCAAGTATTTTATATAAAGAATGTAAATGTTTGTGATACATGCCATGCATTGACCAAGCAAAATGTCCTGTATGCCATACTGTTAGAGCAAAAATGACGGCCTATATATCATGGCAATCACTGTTCCAAGTACCGGTGTATGAAATTGCATGTGACCAATGGCATGGCCACAGCAGGCATATCTGTGCATATGCACTGTGATAACCCCCGCACTGTGTGTATGTGCAAATACTGTATGTGTGTGCCTATGTTAATATATGCACACCACAGGAAGTTGCAGTACTTGTTACACTTCTAAAATGGTTGTGTTTATTCTATCAACATCAGCGACGATGGGCAGTTTCAGCCTCCAATAGTTGCATGCACACAGCACTTTTACACTATTGAAATATACTGTGTGTGTGTATACAGTAAATATATATTAACCTTGTAAAAGTTTCAAGCTTTAAAGGAGAACTATGGGGTTAAGTCTTTTCCCCATAGTTCTCCTTAGGGTAATGGGAGGACACAAACTAGCATCCTCCCGTCACCCTAGGCTCAGTATATATACTGAGACGCCGCAGCTGAAGCGGATCCCGACAATTGTGCCAGGATCTCCCAGCTGCGTGACTGACAGCTGGCTCTGCCTATCTAGAGGCAGAGCCAGCTGTACCCGCCCCCTCCTCCGTCCGATCCACCAGTCAGCGCTGGCGGATCGGAGGAGGGGGGAGGGGGGAAACCAGCCCCTCCCCTGTCATGACAGAGAGCCGTGACGGGATCGAGAGGTGAGCGAACACTGGGATGTGTTCGCTCACCTCCCGATCTACTGAGCCGACCTGTGACAGTCTCATTGTCACAGGTCGGCTAGTGCTATGATGTGAGTGAAAAGCACTCACCTCATAGTTCTCATTTAAGGATAGCTATTTTGATCAGTCACCTTTCCTTCTAACATTTTCTTTTGTACAAAATGTCTAATAGGTCACTTTTAATCTTTCCAAATGACTGAATATTATAGTTATTTCCAGATCTCCATTTCCATCAGGATGGTAGCTGTCACAGGGGGAGCTGAGTAATCTAGAGCACTATAACGAAGAAGAATTGTACTTTTGTTAAAGAAGTCCTGAGAGCATATTAACAAATAGCACCAATTCACAAAGCTGCATACATTACTTTACATGCACTCAACATCTCTAATTCACAAAATGAATTGTGTTGAGGTGAAATGTTTGGTTTTCTGCATGAAATTAACATTTTAATATTGGAAACGTATATTACTAATGTTGTTTAATTAGTGTGTCAACAATCTTCTGAGCCCAGCCTGTGCATATGTTCCTCAATCTCCTAGAAATCACAACATACTATGAACAGTCATTTATGAACATAAACATAATAGATCATATTCCATATTTATGCTATATATATTATGGATGCACTGAAATTTTGGCAGCCAAAACATATCAGCCTAAAATGGCAGTTTAGGCAAAATGCTGAAATTAAAATTTTTCTGCCAAAATTGCAGTGCATCCCTGGTTTCACTTCTCCCCGCTGTGAGTGTGTCACACCAGGCCGAGCTCTCCTCCCGAACCCCCCTGCCCAGCCTCCCGTGACAGATCAGGATGGAGAGCAGTGCGGGGAGGAGTCAACTGTCAGCCATGTCAGAACTGGTTGAGCTCTCCTCCCCGCATTGCTCGCTCAGCCTCCTGTGACAGACAGTCAGGGTGGAGAGTGGAGTACAAGCTGATAAACGGAGGACATTGAGGACATAATATGTTTACTGTGTCCCAAATTATGAATGAACAGGAAGGGCCCTACATCAACTCATACTATATCCTCAATTAATGAATGGACAGGAGTATAGAGGCTTCTTGTTCATTCATAACAGAAGTTAAAGAAAAAGAGATTGAGGACTCTGTGTCCTCAATCTCTTTTTCTATTTGAAAATGGAAATATTGTTTTATTCCCCTGATATTTCCCCAGAGCCCCCAACATTAAAGTAAAAAAAAACATTAAAAACATTAGTAAAA
>NW_017306810.1:9640-20051 GCF_000935625.1 Nanorana parkeri
TTTACTATATATATATATATATATATACTGTGTATATACTGTATATGTGTGTGTGTTGTGTTTGTGTACACCACATCTGTCAATAGTATACACGAGCAACATACATACATACGCACACACAAACACGCACGCACACACACACCAATATCTACGAGAAGCTTTTAATTATATTAAGAAAGAAGCAGTTGCCATGATGCAAATTATACATGAAAAACACGCCATTTGAAAAATAAACAGCACAGCAGTACAAATATATCGACACTAATGAAGCTCATCGTTAAGAAAAAGGAAAAATGCATTATTTTTTTTCTTTGCAAAAAAATAGCAAAGCCATTTGAGTATTTCCAAAATATAGGAATACATGACTTTAACATGCCAAAGACAATTAAATAATCTATACTACCCTCGGTTATCAGTTTGCCTGATTAGCTCCTGTGATCTGATTTCCAGGTTTATCTAAATTTTACCAATTGTATTTTTATACAATTTTGATGCTTCATAAAAATATACAAGACATTTAATGATGTTTTTCTTACCAGTTCAGCACAGCCAATATTTCAGAATGTGGCTGATGCTGGAGAATAAATATATAAAGATATGTTACCTATCTGCACTTCTGTAGCTACCCACACTTGTTAGGTGGTTACGTGTGGATCCTTTTCTCCCTGAGGAGTACATCTCCATGTTGGATGGGAGTATATTGTATATAGTCTCAGCACCCAGCACTTTTCTTGGCTCCTTACAGATGTCTGTAATAGTCGGGTGTGTACACTGTACTGTGCATGTGTTGCAAGCAATATACACTAATTAAAAAAAAGTGATAGCAGACAAATAAAGCATTTTTTGGCAGGAAAGTCCCTTCTACCAATTAGCTTTATCTCCTAACATTTTTATTTTAAACCTTAATTTCTCTAGGGCTTTAATTCATTCCAGTGCTGCCCCTCTTTCTCTATTATATATTGGGAAAACCTTACTAATTTTCTAGCAAGTGCAGTTATTGGTAGGTAAGCTGTCGAGAAAGGTCACTCACCAGAGAAAGGAGTGTGTATCAAGAACTATTCACTAAATACATCTAATCTTTTCATCTCACTACATGTGGCATTTACTTGTTCACAAATGTAGTAATATGGCCTTGTGAACACTTGCAGGGTTATTCAGAAAGGGGTGAAGAGGCAGAAGAAGAGAACAATCTAGGACAACATTAGCTGAACTGGAAAGTGAGCTGAATTGGAGAATGTTGTCCAAATCAGCTATTTTGGCCTAGAATGTTCACTTCTCCTGCCTTCTCCAAACGCTTCACCCTTTTCTGAATAACCCTGTTGGACATTCATGCCACAGTTTAACAAAGATGCTGTCAGGCTTCTTGTAGTAAATAAACTTTAAGATTATTTTTGCTTTCTGAACAGTGCTGATAATAAAATGAATTAGCTCTTCATCAAATGTATTATTGGAATATGGTGAATTGTAAATGCTAGAAAGTAGATTTAATTTTGGACCGAACATACTGATATGTAAATTTCTTCTTGAAAATAACATTTAAGTTGTAGTTTAAAACAAGAAATGTTTAACATCTATGCGAGTTAAAAAGCACTTTTAATGTATGGTGCTGTACAGAGGTTGGTAGGGCAAGTACATTCTGTATCACATTTAAGACATTCTCTACAGATGTTTACCTCCATACTGTTTTTCTCCAATCACAGAAAGGTTGTAATTGAGCTGTTATTTACAATTAAGGACTAGATATATCTGGGGTATGCTAGAAATGGTGATTCATATCTCTGAAAAACCAGTTTCACTCAGTGAATTTATAAAGTTATCGGAAGGACTTCTTACCACTACACTTCCTGTGTAGAAATCAACTGCAGGCTCTCCAAACAAGGACAGGGTACAATTTAGATTTTATTGCTGAATGGGGTGATAGAGTGGAAATCCCCACCCCACTGAAATTTTTAAGGTGCTCTCCTTATAAGGAAGTATAGTACTTTGTTATTAGGATGGTGATGCCTCAGAGGGTTGCTGAAAGATAGATGGTTAACTGTGGGTTGGGGGGCACATGCTCTAGGCTGCTGTTTGACGGGTCTGTCGCTTGACTATATTTCCAGTCAATCAACTATTCACCCAGAGGAATAAATATTATGTCTACTCTGAATCACCAGCTTTTCTGGAGGTTAGCTGTAGAGTCAGAGGAAAAGTCAGACCCCAGAAATGAGGTGAAACTAAATAAAAGTAATCAGAGACTTTTCTTTTAAATAAAGGTATTAGCAGGCATAAATCAAATTCCATATTTATCACACATTGTCCTGTGCACGATAAATTCAATCTTAATAGGGTTCCTCTATTACTATGCTTAGAAGGTCATTTACACAAACAGTTCAAGCATACACCTTTCAGATATCACTCCACAGAGTGTACACAATTCTGCATTTTTAGTTCATGTTGGCACCCAGATACTAATGCATTTCAGGATACATTTGTACTGCGCCATTTCCATAATACATAGTGCTACTGTCATACTACGGTCATATGGCAAATACTGTCATAAACAAAGGTCTTGATATCTGCAGCCTCTTACCTTCAAAACTACTGGTGAACATTATTCCAATGTTAACCCTGGGAGTGTTTACTGGACCTTACATTTTTTTAAAATTTTCTGTTCTCCTTTCCTGCCCCTATTTGTACACCTAAGCACAATAAGATGGTATTATTGAAACAGAAATCACACAATTCGATGTAGAATAAACAGATGAACTGCTATTCTACATCAGAGGCCCTTTAATATAAGAGGCACTATACTTGCCTTTCCCATGACCCGTGTCTTAAAACACTGCAACTTTGCTGCTCTACTGGTCACCACAGATATTCCACACTTTGGGCAAATAACTGCTCCTCTCACTGCAAGTAGTGGTTTCTCCTACAAGCACTTGCATCACTACAGGACATACAAGCTGGTGGGAGGAAACAGTGCATGCAGCCAGAGAAAAAGGTGTTGACTGATGTGACAGGTCAATCACCTGCAGCAGCTGGAGAGCAATTAAGTAGTGATGTTGTAAGGCATGACTTATTGGATAGATAAGTATAGTGCCTTCTCTTTTACAGGGATGGTGTTTTTTTTGTAAATGACTCTGTTGCCTCCACTTGGAAGCATCATGGATTCCTTATATGGAACGCCTTATAGTAGAGTTCATCAAATAATGTGCTTGCTTGACAAGCATTTTCCAGGGCAGATTACATTTACATGGGAGAATACAGGAGGGCCCCTGATGGACCCTCAACCAGGTGCTGCCTCATCTGTAAATTAATGTTCTCTAATGAAATAGCAGCTAAGCTGAAATCCTAGCTCTTTCTCATTTCACTTCAGTCACTCAGTGGAGCCTTAAAAGTGCTAAATGTTTGTGACTCTATGCCAATTAGCACTTTGTAAATAAAAAGACTAGTACAGCCTGAAGCAGAGTAGCTCCCTGTATGGGGCCATAAATGTTGGTTGTTCATGTAATTACATTTGTATTGCTTTAGGTAAATCTATTCTTAATGTCTTATTGGTCATGTCATATGCCATCATCTTTTTACTGTATAACAATAGCAATGTAAACAATTACAGTTGTTTGATAATGTTTTCAATGGTCAGGAGATGTGTGTGCAGTAGTGGTGATCAAGAAATGTCACCAGTGCACCAGACAGATAATTACAGGAAATGAGCGTCAATTTATTGACATATGCTGTCTCTCATTTGCAAGCGCTTTCGGGGCACTGACGAGTCTGATGAAGGGGACCTTGCGCTACACCGAAAGCGCTTGCAAATGAGAGACAGCACGTGTCAATTAATGGATGCTTATTTGATGTAATGATTTGTCTGGTGTGCTGGCAATTCTTGACTATCTGCATGCACCCGCTTGTGTATCCACATGTGAGTCCCGGTAAGGAGTGCAGCAAGGATTTCATTTCTTGTAGTAGTGATGGCTCTAAGATCTGATGTACCCTCCATAGTTGCCTCTAGAAAAAGTCTGTTAAGCTAAATAATAAAGCTAATAAACCTTTTTTAAGATTTTTAAGATATTCAAATTCTTGCAAAGCCCAATCATGATTGCTTCTTTTCACCAAATGCTGTGCAAATACTGTACTTGGATCTTCCAGTGAGGTAGGTTTTAATGAATTTACCTTTATACACTGTAGTCCTTGTTCTTCCATACTATTTGGTGAATCCAATATAACATCAGGAAAATGTTACAGAGGCCTTTGTTATGAGAGGCTTAGCAAGGGTATTATAGATGAAATGGGCTCCCTTATTACTCAAAACATACCCTCCACCACCCCACTCCATGTACTGTAACTAATATTGAGTGTATAGCATAGACTGGATTAAAGTGGCCGCAGCACTTTTTTAAACAATGCCTAAAATTACAAACATGTTACAATGGCAATAGAAAATAATTCCAATAAATTCTTTAAAGGCCTGTTCTGAAAAACTTTCTGTGTGTGCAGTCATATAAAAAAGGCACCCAGCTGCAAAAACTCAGACTTGGGCAAATGTTCACCATAACCACTGCAGATACAATCCTGAGCCAACTTCAATGTAGTGGCGCTGGTGACCACTGCAATTAAACCTTTATCTTGCCCATATTAAGTCAAGTAAATTAAGAGATATAATGTTATTTCCTTTTTTAATTTAATATTTAAATATCTGATTTAATATCTAATACACTATGATGAAACCTAGACAAGCAAATAAAATAAGAATGCAAGGGTGAGAAATCGCAGCCTGATGTAGCTTACCTTGTTCAAACACTAGGCAGGCTTCCCTAACTCCTGACTCCACCTCACAAACTCCTCTTAAGTCAGCCAATAGCCCCTCCAAAGCAGGCCTTACACTTCTGCCTCTGTCTCCAGCTCCATGTTTGTCTAATCTGTCATTCAGCATCCCAGAATGTCACTACTACATCAAGCTAATCAACAGTTACAGTGTTTAGATTGTGTTAAAGACTAACTGCGTCTTTCTGACCATGTTTCATCTTACACACCCATATTCAGGGTGTAACATAAAATATGGTCACATCTGCAGCCCCTCCCCCCAATCGGCCACCTCCTAGTGGAATTCCATGGTTCTTCTCCCCACAGGAGTTTGTATATATTTGAAATTGGCATGGCTGTGTGTGACACTGGCCACACAGCTGCAACATCCATTCACAGATCCTTTAACAGGATCTGTGAATAGAAAGACTACAAGTGCCATCTGCCACCATGACAGAGAGCTCATCATTCTCGATGGAGTGCAAGTGCAGTGATGTCACTGCACTTGTGGTCTATTGACACTTCCTCATATCCTTTTAACTAAAAGTTCATACCTCAGTACAGACAGGGGCTGGGAGGAAGTCTGCTGGAGCCAAAGCATCTCACACACAATCCTCTGATTAAGGTTGCAGTACTTTACAGGCTCCAGTGCAAGAAATAAATAAGTGTATATTTTTTTTAGTAATGTGTGAGCATTTATTAGTTTGCTGCAAAAAGTGGACCTTGCTTTTAACACTTTTAGAGAAGTAATTACAGGTAGTTGCCAAAGACATTTAAACGTGGGGATAATCAATGCAGAAACTGTGCTACATATTTTGTACTGTTTATGTCACCTTCATGCCTTTAGAAAATATAACTTTTTATGCATTTTCACATAGAATATAAAAATGCCTTACAACCCTCACCTTTTCAAAGGCTACCTATGTGTATCTGAATCTTCAGTAGAGATTCATTTGTCTCTTCATTTGTTTATTTCTATTCCACTTATGTAGCAGAGTAATACACAATAAAATGACCGAGGGTGTAGATGAGAATTTCATTTTCAGCATGGACAACAAGTACTCAGAAACAAAGCATACTGGAGTTCAGCTGGCAGTGTAAATTCTTTTTTGCTGCATTCAGCTCACATCCTGTGACCTCCACTATTTCAAACCTAATCTGTTTTTGACTTTCTTCACAAGTTTAAGGAGAAAAGTAATGACAGTCATTAAAAAGATTTTAGTCAAAAGAGCCTTGTGATGAGAAATAGCTTAACTAGGAAAAGAATTCCATTAAAGTCCATTGACATAATCACAATTAATTTATATTTTTCAGCTAGTAAGTCACTTCATCTTTGAAGAACAGTACAAACACATACTATATTGAATGTCACATTAAAAGTAATTATGGCCATTTACCACACACTGAAGAAAAACCTGAATAATTTAACATGCAGAGGTAATTTGTCATTAACAGGCAAAAAAAAAAAGAAGCATGCTGCGGCTAAATCTTCAGCATGATGTAAAAATAGTGTACATACTGTACATAGCTATATATAGGAGCCTTCAATAACCTTCATAATCCTTGTGATCCTTGCACAATTTTGAAAAAGAACACTGGGAATACTGGAAATGTAAAAGCGGGGAAGCACATCCTTTTGGTAGCAGTAGAAGTGTTGCTGGTGGTAAAAGAAAGACTTATCACACCTGGTCAT
The DNA here is from genome assembly GCF_000935625.1 of Nanorana parkeri. Classification (NCBI taxonomy): domain Eukaryota; kingdom Metazoa; phylum Chordata; class Amphibia; order Anura; family Dicroglossidae; genus Nanorana; species Nanorana parkeri. The sequence continues at coordinate 16,119 of NW_017306810.1, forward strand.
AGTAAAACAAGATGGAGAAGGGGGACCCCTTGATTTAAAACTGGCTATATATATTAGTCAAAAGCAAGAGGTTCCTAAATAACTCCAGACTACATATTTTAAAAACACAGAGTATGTGCAGTATATGCAGACATACACATGAATAATTAATGAAAATAAGTATGTGTATATGTACATCACACTACAGTCAGAAAGCAGGAGTGCATTTATCCATGTATTGCTATAAATTCACATAGACAAAGGTATTGTATATAACTGATAGGTAGTATTCTGGGATTGGGAAGGTCAATCCAGATTCCACAGCAGTTTTCAAAACTACTAAGTTTATTTGCAAGCTAACAATAATTTATTTTGTTATACAATAGAGTTTTTTTTTTAACGTGTAGCTATGGGTAAAAAAAAAAATGAGATATATGAGGCAGTCTGTCACTAGCATTAATGTAGCAGTTTTTGTTTTTCGAAATCTTCCCTGTCAGATAGTTGTATTACTTGTAATACAGTACAGTAGCTTTTTTATTACTTTTTGTAATAGGGTAACAATGTTGTTTATGATGATTTCAATACCAGCTAATACAATTTAAGAACTACAGTGATTAAACATGTTAAAAACAAGTAATGGTTGTAACTGTACTCTGTAACTGGCACTTTTGCTGGACAGCTTGGCCTGTTACAGGAAGTGGAAAATTAATGGGTAATAAAACAATGTTAACAACTAAGTTACCATTTTTTTTATTTGCCCCATTCTTTAAATCAGGCCTAAAGTTAAAAATTTGCTACAGGTCTGCTGGTCCCTCATACTGCTCTTATGGTAAAACTAACAATTTTAATCCCTACTGTTTCTCATTGCAAGCTTGTTGTGGGTTTTACTGGCTGCTGCTTCACTTTCACATGAGGGACATTCTGACATGAACGTTGTGATTGAGAGCAGGGCAACAACAAAGAAGAATTGGGGGAACAATGGCCAGTCAGACCTAGAGGAACTCACTCTAGGGAATCAGATGAAATTTTATAGCTAAAGCTGTTTTATTATGAGCACAGTATTAAGAACAAGTAGAACTAATGTCATTTTTTACTTTAGGTAGCACAGCTAGACATTACATCATAACTATTTAGGTTGATGTTGGTTTCCATTTAGATAAACCATGCCAGTAAATGGAAAAAGGACAATATTTACAGGTAAATTTACAGGACGTTGGTGAATTTGTCAAATATAACAGTAATAATAGGCTTTCCCCACGTGGCTTTGTTTTATGTGCAGCCCACAAAAAAATGAAAATGAGGTTGAAGCAAAAATTGCCTTACATCTATCCAAGATTAAGGGGGTTATTCACTATTGAGCCGAAGGATACAGCCATAGCTTCGGCTGATCCTTCAGCTCTCTTCAGCCGCTGGAGCCCTTCAGTTCAGTCGAACCGAAGGGCTGCAGTACGGGCTATTCACATAAGCCCGTACAGCAGCCGAAGGTGGCCGATCTGCTCAGCTGAGCCAAAGGCATATGCTTTGGCTCGACTGAGCTGAAGTGACAGCCGAATCGGTGCGAATTACCTGCTGAAGGCCGGCCATTCACCCCAGAAATGCCAGCTGGGCGGAGCCAGCCGTGATCTTACGGCTTGCTCCACCCAGTTGTAATGACAGATCAATGTCCCCAAATTACCTGGGGACGCTGATCTGTCATTAAACAATAACAACTGGGCAGAGCCGGCCATGACATTTAACTACTTGTTGGCATTTTTAAAATATTTTTTTCAACCTTTTTCACCCACTCTTTTCACTTATTATCTATTCTGCTCTGTATCATGGAGGTACCAAGCAGAATAGCCGAGCTGAATGCCGCATGGCGGCATTCGACTATTCACTCACTGCCGTTCGGCCCCTATGAGAATAGGGGCAAACGGCAGTGAGTGAGCTGCGTCAGCTTCAACTCAGCCGATCCAGATGCTGGATCAGCTAAGTCGAACTCCCTCTGCACTTCAGCTCAGCCGGACATATATTAATGTTTTCCCTGACATACATCTTCTGTGTCACAGCAGGTAAGCAGTTGTCAGTGTTTTTGCTGTTTGCTATGTATAGCTTACTTTAGCTGTAAGTCAATTGATAACATCTGAGACAAGAGGTAGCTTTAATTATGGTATACAGTAGCAGGTCAGAGATGTGTTAAAAGATCTGTTCAGTGGTAATGATATTCTGTCTATGTGTAGGGCAAGTGAAAGAAAATTATGTCTTTTAATGACTTGAATTCACATTTATCTTCAAAGTGTAGAGGATAACATTGTAGCACAGCTTGTAATGTAAAACGCCAGTGATTATTGTTCAAGGGGGAGTTATCATTGCTTTTTGTCAAAATTATTTACACATCTGGTTTGAATGTTTTTAAACTTATCATTTATGTCACATACCACTTTACGTATATGTTATATTCATTTTAATAAACATTTAAAGAATTGTTTGTTCATGACGGCCCAGTTAGTCCAGTAGCAGTTTTTAAGTGGAGGTTTTAAGTAATTTTTCAGGCCTAAAATGTGGATTATAACATATGTGCAAAAAAACACCTTGGCAGCAAATGGGTTAATGTTAATTCAATAACTTATCTTAATTTCTGAACAGGAAATTCTACATAAGCAGATCATGATAGCAGGCTGGGGTTGAGAATGTCTTGATAAAAAGGCACAATATAGCTTATCATCTCAATTTCTAGTTATTCTACTGCTGACGAAAACAATTTTATTTCTGTTCAGTGCAGCTGTTATCATAAGTTTGTATCCTAACAAACTAAAATAAATCCATGAATCGCTGGCAGAATTGGATGAAATTTTGTTGGGAAAGGGCCAGGAGTTTCACACAGCCTTTGTTAATCGTGCCCAAAAGAAAGTTATCAGCTAGAGTTAAAAGCATTAATTAAAGATACACTCCCATCAAAATGTACAATTGAAGATTCATATGTATACACTGAACACAGCCCAACATCTGCTCAATGTTTTAGGATTTTCATCTAGGTGATGTTGAATTTACTTATCTAATTTTAATACAGTAAATATTAGACATGTGCACTGCCAAAAAAATCGTTTAGTTTCAATTTAAATTCGGATTTGTGTTATTTTGTTTTTCGGGATTCGGGTGTGAAAGTCAATTCGGATTCGGAATTCGGATTCGGACGAAATTCGTTAGTGGTAGTTCGTTCGAACGTTCGTTTCGTTTTCGTTTCTTATTCGTTTTGTTCATTTGTTCGTTCGTTTGCAGCAAAGTGACATTTGAGGGGGAAAAATGTTTTTCTCCTTCTCTAATGTCACTTTGCTCCAACGAACGAAACGAATAAGAAACGAAACGTTTCGAACAAACTACCGCTATCGAATTTCGGAAAAACGGAAATTCGGATTCGTTTGCATTCGTTATATCTGTAATTCGGAATTCGGATACATCCGAATGTCCGCATTCCAAAAAATTTGTCCGAATTTCGATTCGGAACGAAACGAATCGCACATGTCTAGTAAATATATTTCTAAAGGTATCCACTGAATGATTGTATCAAAGGGGTTGATTTTCTAAAGGAGTAAAGGCTGGTCCCACAAAGAATACTCATTGCAGTGTTCACTTTGAATAACCAATCATGTTGAAGGTAAATTAAAAAAAAAGGAAAAACTGACATTTTTCTTGCACAAATTGGATGAATTAAATGAACAGCTTTACCTTATTATTTTAGCTAAGAGAATACTCACTTTACAAATAGGCATGGAGTTCAGGTTTGCAGCTACAATGGGTTTGAGGGTTCAAGATTTAGAATCCTAGCAAATTTTTGCACAGATTCCCTTAAGTGAATTTTCGAATACACTAATGTTTAACCCTTTTGCTGCCAAGCCCTCCGGAACATTTTTCAAATCAGCTGGCCAAGCCATTTTTGCATTTTTTGCATTTTTTTACTGTTGATTTTTTTTTCAA
>NW_017306810.1:20172-30822 GCF_000935625.1 Nanorana parkeri
GGCGCCTGGTATTTTTGATAATAGCAGTCATCAACGGCTTGTGAGCCGCTGGTGACAGCTATTAATTTAAAGGGGACAGTCTGCTGAACAGTTCTACTATAAGCTGATGGTCGCTAAAGCGACCATCAGCTTATAGTAGAACTGTAAATGCCAGGTCCGTACGGCATACTGAGCTGGCCAGCTGGAAGCACTTTTGTAGGTCCGTATGCCGTAAGTCCTTGGCAGCGAAAGGGTTAATCATGGCCAGCAGGCTAAGAAGAGCCAATAAGGGACTCTTGGTAAAGCCAGCCCCCTCACTATAAAAGAAGGGAGCTATGAGCAGTCATAGTGGTTGATTTACTAACCTTATAAACACACCACGGACATGTATACACCTCTGTAGTGTGTTCCCTCCCAGCATGATCTATGGGTGGAATCTAAACACCTTTGTAGTGTGTACACACCCAGCAGGTGTGTTGTGCAAAGCCTTGCATGAAGTGCAAGGTGATGTTGTGTAAATTAGCTTTATGTTGTGTTGCTTGCATTGATGAATGCAGGAATGTAAATGCATGAGCTAACCATTTTTGTCTAAACTGTGAAGCAGCATTATATATGCATCATGTGCATGATTTTTCCATATATGGCATTAGTGGAAATATGCTTTTAGAGACTTTTTGGTTGATAAATAAGTTTTGCTGTGTGAAAATCACACGCACCTAGTGCGTGCGTGTGTTTAGGTTAGTAAATCAACCCCATAGTGTCAGTGCATTGGAAGCTGTTGCATGGAAAGTATACAGAAAGCTGGCAAACTGCATAGGGAGAGATTAGGGTCCATTAGGAAACTGTATGTCTAATTTAGATTGCAAGCTCTTTGGGAAATCCAACTCTGTTGCTATTCTTTTTTTGGGAGCTATTATTGGGAGCTTTTTCATTTTTTATTTTGTTTTGCGCTGATTTGAGGTTAACAGTCAGTTTAGGCAGCTGTCCTATCCATAGCATACTCTTTTTTTTGCTGCAAGGATTTTATTCAGTGGTTAGCTGTCTGGTAGGGTTGTGTAAAACTAAGAAATGGATGGACAGAAATACAAATCAATTGGCAGGTGAAGCAGCTCTCATATATATATTTAATCTGTGTATTTAGCTGTTTGCCTAGAGTTTGACTTTAAATCCCATCATTGTTTTACGATTACCATCCCAAGTAGTAATGTCTTCCACAACTGGACTAAGAAGTATAAGGCTGTCACTGTTGACCTCCCTTGTGAAAATACTAGTCCCTTGGCTGTCATGATCTTGTGACTGCATTACTTTCTGAATCACTGACTTTAAATGGGTATGTAGATTAAGAGATCAGATTTCATAAGTATAATTTTTAGAACATGGTAAGCAATGGAAGTTTTCTTCCTCTTTTACTGTAAAAAGGCCTTTCCTTAACCAATAGTAAAATCGTCTACTGCTTCTACAGGAGCCTGAACTGACTGGAAAAAGATGACTAACACAGTTATCAAGAATGAATATTGTACTGCACTGCCTTAGAACATCACATCTTTGTAAAGGTGATGCCGGGAGGATTTATGCTTAAAAATATAGATTTGGAGGTAGGCCAAGATTGACGACCTCCCTAGGAGGTGTGACTTATGGAAACGTGGCTACTGCTTGATGGCACTGTACAGGTGCATGTTTATAGATGATGATATATTCATTGTGTTACGTGGATTGTGTATATTCTTTACGGGATGCCATGGATGTGATCAACTACTGCACTGTATACCTATTCTTCTGCAGTGGTGACGTATGTTTTACTACTGTAAAAATTGCTGAACCTTTCATAAAACATATTTGAAAGAAAAAAATATAGATTTCTTGTATCTTAGCTTGCATAATTTTAACAGGTTACAGAGAAACAGTTTCATCAGAGCCGCATCAGTATGTAAAGTTTTGTTTTAGGTATCCAAAATACTATTGCAAGCTTATGGTATAGGAGTAACAAGATGAGTTACTGCAAAGTCATGAAGATTCTATCATGGTGATAAACTTAGTAACAAAAATAAAACTGGACACAATTGAAAGTATACTTGTTAAGGTACATTATTGACTGAAATATATAGATTCATAAATCCAAATAAGAGCACCTTCTAATGAATTGAAGAAATTACAAAAAAATCCTAACTACAGAGAGCTAGACAAATGATATCTAATGTTATATATTGAGTGTGTATGCACAGTGTATTATGTGACTGTTCACTCAATTCAATCCTTGTTTATTCTTTTCTACAAGAACATGCTCACTAATCATAAAAAATGTGCAGTGAACTTCAAGGGCTCAATTTACCAAGAATTTATGTGGAGAATAACCTTGAGTAATTCATGTGCAGGGACAGCAAAATAATCATACAGTGCAGAACTGTGACTTCAGGATTGTGTAATAAGACCAATGTATCTGCTTTTGCTATAGCTAAACAAATTCAGATACTGTATACCATGTACAGTAAACTGTGTACAGAAAAAAATATCATGATATAATTGTTTTGCAAGTAGTAAGACATATGTACTTTTCTGTTAATGTATTTACTTTCAGTAAATGTTTTTTAGATTTGGAAGATTGGGAACACATTTTGTAAATCTCAATATTATCCTTAGATTGTGTTATAACCCATTTAAGTTCACTGTTGGGACCTGCCTCCCATTTTTCTCCCCTGGGGGTCTAATAATTTTTGTACTTTTTTCAGTTTGTTCTTGCTATTTTCCAAATTTTTATTTTACAGGTGTTAATGTTTGTAAAAGCCCCAAACCATATATTTTCTTAAAGCACAGCATCTATAGAATTGAAAGATGGTGCTGCTGATTTTGTACATCCCAGGATAGTTAACAGCAGTTTATCAAAATAATATTTCCAGTAAATTTACTAAAATCATTATTAGCACACACAAACACAAGTACTAAACAATTTGTACAAAGTTTTAGAGATAAAAAGTAAGGGTGTTATTCTCTTAAGAGCTGAAGGATCCAGTCGTAGCTTCAGCTGATTATTCGGCTCACTTTGGCCGCCTCTACCCTTTGGTTCAGTCGAACTGAAAGGCTGCTGTATGGGCTATTCACAATAGCCCATACAGCAGCTGAAAGCAGCCGAGCGGCTCAGCCGAGCTGAAGACATATGCGTCGGCTCGACTGAGTTTTACACACAGCCAAAGTGGGGAGAACAGTCTCCCGAAGCAGACTGTTCTCTCCGCAATATGTAAACAAATAAACAAACACAGCGTGGAGTCCTCCTCCCAAACGTTATAAATATTAGGAGGGACCCCCATTTAAAAATAAAAAACTGAGCTGCAGTGACAGTCGAAGTGTGGAGAAAGGCCAACTGATCTCCACGCAAACGATAGCCGGGCACAGCCATCAGTGATCTCACAGCTCGCTCTGTCCAGTTGTAATGACAGATCAGCATTCCCAAATGACCTGGGGATGCTGATCTGTCATTAAACAATAACAACTGAGCGGAGCCGGCTTTCACATCATGGCCGGCTCCGCCCAGTTGTTATTCATTGGTCGGGACCTGCTAGAAGACTAGCTATTACCAGCTATTAGGAGTTTAGGGATTAGGGACCGGCTATTAGGAAACAGCTGTCACCTCTAACTCTGCCCAATTGTTTTTTTTTTGCTGACATCTGTCATATGCTTTATTATTTTAAATTTTTTTTCTTAAAAATATTTTTATTTTTTAATTTTCCTATTTAACATTTTTTTAAAAGTATTTTTAATTTTCTTTCATTCTATTCACTTGTTTTCTATTCTGCTCACTACCTCAGAGGTACCAAGCAGAATAGCCGAGCCAAATGCCGCTCAGCGGCATTCAGCTATTCCCTCACTGCCGTTTGGCCCCTATGGGAATAGGGGTAAATGGCAGCGAGTGAGCTGCCGGAGCTTCGGCTCGGCCTATCCAGATGTTGGATCGTCTGAGTCGAACTCGTTTTGAACTTCGGCTCAACCGAACATGCAGAGCACAACCTTAACACAATGCATGAAACAACACATGATAAAGAGAAACAATTACAAACATTTAAGGAAAAGTGACAGTGTTTGTGAAAAGACTTCCCAAACCTAAAGATACTCAGATCCCCTGCCACCTTCTCCTCCATTGCAGCAGTAACCGGAAAATGTTACTTCACCCCCTCTATCATGTGACAGTGCTAGGGCCTAGGGATTGGCCATTAGGCTCAAGTTAAATGGTCCCCTGTGCACCACTCTGGTCTTGGGCACCACTCTGCTATATGTTCATGTTCACTGAACTGAATAGTGTAAAGGGATGCAGCCACTGTAAAGGCTAATGGCACAGTCAATCAGACAATGCGCAAGCAGCCAGATCACTATAAAATTCAGGGAGAACACTCCATTGCCACCAGCAAAAGAACAATGCCTCACTCATCCTGCAGGCAAGGGGGCAACACACACAAGCAGGTTAGTGTTTCACCCAATGCCTTTCATTCCTGTCACTTGGGAAATTTTGCGAGGGGTCAGATCACAAGTTTGAGATTAGCCTAACCTTCATGCAGCAGGCTACCAGTAGTAAAAGGGTTAGGTTAACTTTTTCTCCTGATTTTTTCTTCTAACTTTTTTTAAACTTTTGTTTTTACTGTCACATGGGGACTGGTGAGACCTTATGTGGCAGAATTCATGGGACCTTATCACAGAGGCTTATGGCTCTCTCGAGGTTCAAGAAGTGATCAAATGACCTTGAGGTCATGTCTTCACTTGCAGTGGGAGACAGATTTGCTTTGTGTAGATATCAGAGCTCTAAACAGATCCTTGATGCCTCCTCTCTGTTCTTTAAATGGGGGTCAGGGACAAGAAGTCCCATGTCTCTACTCACTGAGCTTGGTGCTGGGATACTGAGCATAAACCCGGAAGTACCCAGGAGCGAGCACTTTCAGGTTCTATCACTGTTAAGATGATCAGCGAATGGGAGTTCACAGACTTTCTCCACTCAGTCAATTGACTCTCCTCTTGACTCTAATCATCAGTGGGGATGTCAACAGTGATACTGACAACAGCACAACAGTGAGCAGCATGGCCACCAGCCAAAGCAGCGATGCATTCAGAGCCCGCACCACTGGAAAGGTAAGGTGATCAGGCTCTGCTGAATAGTTAAAACTGTTACTTTGCTACCTTGTTTAGATGTTAAACTCGCTACCTCGGAGCAGCATTCGGCTATTCACTCACTGCTGTTCAGCCCCTATGAGAATAGAACGTCAGCGAATGAGCTGCCGGAGCTTCGGCTCAGCCAATCCAGATGTTGGATCGGCTGAGTCGAAGTCCCTCTGCACTTCGGCTCAGCCAAACATGCAGAGCATTTTTGGCTGACCGAAGGCAGCCAACGTACAGCTGATTTCAGCCGATGTACAGCTGAAATCAGCTGTACTGAGCCGGAGTGAATATCCGAACGTCGTTCCCTTTGGCTGGGTTATTAACTCGGCAGCCTTCGGCAGCTAAGTGAATAACCCCCTTTGTGTTTTTTTTACAGATTGAAAGTAGAAGTGAAGCCAAATTTGTTTTAGTTGTGGATAGAGTAAGGGAGGGTTATAACCCGTCAGATTTTTTGTTTGTCCTTTGTCCCATTGGGGAGATTTTCCTTCTATTCTTGTCAGATAGCCACAACAGGAAGTAAGAGGAAATCCTTCCAAAGTGAAGGAAATTCCTGGTTGCCACCCCAGTCACCATAACTAGTGCCCCCCCCCCCCCTGGAAGATTTCCCATCTATTCTGGTTCTGGGGACAACCTAAACTTTGGGAATGTCTTTCACTTTTAGTGAAAATGGTCAGCAGAACAAATAGGGAGGTGAATCTCAGGAACAGACAGCAATAAAAAATATGATGGGTGTTCTAATCTAAATTCCTTCTCAACTCTATCCAAAACTAAAGAGAGTTTTGGCTTAAGTTACATGTTAATCAATGCTAAAAATGCTCCAAAATTCTCAGAACTGCTAAACAACTAAGACCAAAAGAGAGAAGGAGAGTACTCTCTGTCATAGATGTTTAGTCATTTTCATAAAGCTACATTAAGACTTACAAAATGGACACTAGAAGCTCTGTCTACCTCTCCTGTAAGTTGGCCATATTCTCAAAGACGATTCTCACTTTTCACATTGCTTTCTTTTCCTTTGTAAGAAACTTGGGGACTGTCACCTCTGGAATGTATTTAACATCCGAGATGTCATATGCTACTTTGGAACTTATGTATTCCATAGTCATAGTGAGAGAATTGTACAGTATGCTGATCAAAGCTTGCTTGGGTTGTACCTACAGATTTATAGTTAGATCTTCTGTTTTGACCTGCTATCCTATGTATCATGGATCTGGATTTTCCCTGATATAATTTCTACATTTCATTGCAAGTCATATGAATGTACTAAGATCTCAGTTTGGTTTCATGGAAGCCTCAGTCACTTTTGTAACAGTGACCTTCTGGCTTTGTGTATGTTGAAAGCTATTATGTCCATTTGCTACTAAACAACTAACAAGGTATAGTATCTAGAAAACAATGTAGTATTTGGCTTTACAGAGTGTACTGTTGTATAAGATTGTGAGTGATGTTTTCTCTATGGTTACCCTGATTTCTTGGAAGCGCCACGTACACTTTCATATGTAAATTGCCATGAACTGGTATTTATGCATGCGCACATAATGCAGAGACTATTAAGACATATATCTTCAAATGTACATCACATGGGAAATCAATTTATTTCTTGAAAGCATTTAGAACATCTAGTTTGAATGTCCTTGAAATGACCCATTGAGCCATACTTAAGCCAAGACACCTCCTTAATATTCACTCTTATTAATGAGCTTGAATGAAAAGTCTGTTACCCATCTTTTTAAGGAAATAAAACATTGCAGGAAAGTGGAAGCAGCTTCTGGAAATTCAATTTAGAAATGCTCTAATCCTTTTTGTTTCATGCCTATTGTCTAATGTAAATTGCCATATCTACTGCTTCCATTGCTTAAGATGTCTATTTGAAATATGGTTCAGAGAGCAAGCAACAGCCTACTTATCATTCTTGGAAGTTCGCACATTACCATAAATGTACATGTTTGTCAGAGCAATAGATTGTACTTGTATTTGTCTGCGTCATAAAGTATCTTCTGGTTAGGCTGAGCACAGAATTAAGAGTGTTTATTTTGGTATACACGTTTGTACTAGACTGGCTTGTTAGCTGCAGCACCATGAGCTCATACAGAAATACTAAAGAAAGTAACAGCCATAAAAACAGTTTAGGTTATTTCTTACCTCTGTAATGAAGGATTTGGCAGTTGTTGGGCTCATAATGAGAATGGCTCTTCTCAGCGTGTCCCTGTAGCGATTTAGCTCTTCTATGCGTAGAGTAGCAAAGAGTCCCGTGATCATCTTATTAATGTTGTTTTCTACCTTCTGCAATGCTACATCCATTCCCTGCTGAGATACTCTATCCAAAAAGTCTTGTATTCCACGGATATCTAGGAACATCAAAAGTCCATCAAAATGCTAATCAGTTAACGGAAACACATCAATTAAATGCCTAGGCTGGTTTGGAAAGTCATTGTGCTTAGTTTCATGAAATGGAAGGTTAAGCTGCACATATGTTCAATTGCAATGTACAGCCAATTCCAAATGGACTTATACTACAACTCTTTCATTGTTGTCTCTTGATGCCCTTCATTCAGTGGGTAGAACATAGATAGACTGCTTATACCAGTAATCATTTTTTCAATAGAGTAATTTGTGTCAGGTATAAAAGGATGCATAGAGATGGGTTAGAAATTATGACTATCTTACCCGAATTGTCCATAAACCCTATCCTATCCTTTAACTTGGGTCAACAATGGCAATATCATTTCCACAGGATTAGTAAAAAATGGCTAATTGCAGCAGTTGCAGTCTGCTTACAGACATTTAATCTGTTCCACATCGGAACCATGGGTGTCTAAACTGCCTAAGTCTTTAGCAAACTAGTTGAGATTGAAAAATCTTAGCTGACTTTTATTTTATTGTCTTATGATTATTTGATGGTATTTTTAACTTAAAGCTGAACTCCAGGCAAGCAGTTGAATACGTATATGAAACACATGTAGCAGGGCTGTTTTACCTGCCAAATATCTTCTATTTCTGTCCATTCATTCCTGATATCTATAAAAAATAAATCAAGGCAACTGGAGTTACTGTATTTTTCTTGAAGACGTTTTGCTGAACATCCACTAGCTTTCTCAAAAGGATGACCAGTGAAACGTCTTCAAGAAAAATACAGCAAGTCCAGTTGCCTTGATTTATTTTTTTACAAATATACCATGAGAACCTTCACAGACATTCATTCCTGAGATTTACACAGCCCTGTCAGATACCATAACCAGTCTGAAAAACAAACTTTTCTCTACTACAGTTAAGTAGCACAACATGGTATTTTACCTATCCCCAGTCTGTTAATGGACAATGAAGGAGAAGTTGCAAACTGATGAGCTCATACCTCTTTTACTCTGTTCTGTCCTCCTGTCCAGGATGTTGGTATGTATCAAATCCAATTCAGGGACAAGCTCTGGTTGCTTTTAAAAATACTCATAGTGATTTTTTAATGAACGCGTAACATTAGGGTTTTTATCTGCTTGATGTTCAGTTTTAAGTTAAAAAAATACAAAATTGGAGCTTGCATTTTTTTTATACATTGTTTTGATACCACTATACAGTACATTAATTTAATACTGCTGTAATGATGTGTCTTCTAAATAATGTTAAACTTTTCAGTGTGCATTAAATCTTATGTTTGTCTGGATACCCTGTTAATGATATTTTGGTGCGTTGTGATACTTGGTGAATGGTAGACATGTCAAATGTCACTTTTGCTGCAAACGAACGAACGAAACGAATAAGAAACGAATAAGAACAGAAACCGAAACGAACGTTCGTACTAACGCTACCGAATTTCGTCCGAATCCGAATTGACTTTCACACCCGAATCCTGAAAAACGAAATAACACAAATCCGAATTTAAAACGAAACGAAACTAAACACATTTTTTGGCAGTGCACATGTCTAGTGAATGGTAGAAGCTTTTACACTTGGAATATGGTATAATGTTATAAAAATGTAGTGCAGAGAACAATTACTATTTTGAAAGGACAGTAACCCACATAATCAAATCCCTCATTCTGTTTAACATATTGAAATAATAATCTCCCTGCAAGTTCTGTCTTTGTCAGCTGCCACAAAACCGAAATATTACTTCATACATATTCCCGCAGCCTATTCTTTCTAGATAACTCATTGTTTACAATTGGCAGAGGTTCCTGTATGGAGAACCACTGTCGATACAACAAAGGCCGCATGCACACCATTTTTTTAGATTTTGAACCCAGCCCTTGGAGATAGAGAGAGAAGAAGGGACCTTGGAGGTCACGTGACCTCTGACAAAGTAAAAAAAGATATTTACAGAACTTTTAATGTAAGCTTTGTATTGCTGTATTTACTATTGTGAGAGTTTGCGGATATTTTGGGGTTGGTAGACCAAAGGTAAATAGGCTGTTCACTTTGCAATTGAATTTTCAGTTTGCAAGGGAATGTTCCCTTACATTAGTGAATGAGGTGAAGCTCTGACAAAAATACTGTTTATTATTTAATTTCCTTTCAGGTGAACAGGCATTCTTTGCAACATGATTTTCACCACATTCACGAAGGGAAAATTCCTTTGTAAAGTGAAAATTATCTTGCAACGTGAACAGCCCATTTGCCTTTAGTAAATCAACCCCTTTAAGTTAGCTGTATTCATACCAATATAGTACAATCTGACTGGTTGCTATGAGTCACTGCAGTTTGTACTCCATAATTAAAAAAAACACATAACAAAATGCATTGTAGGGCTTTTTCTTTGCTTTCTGTTGAAATGCATATTATGTATGAAAGCAAAGATATGATAATACTTTATAGAGATCAGCAGCTACCATCATTTTGCATCCTACCTTTTACTGTCTAGATATGAATGTGAAAGTGCCATAGGAGACTATGGGGTCTATTCACTAAGCTGCCATAGGCAGCCGAGTGAACGGCCGACCTGAAGCAAAGTGAGCCGAACGCTGTTCGGCTATTCACTTCAGGCTGGTACGGCTGATTTCAGCCGTATATCGGCTGAAATCAGCAGTACATCAGGTGACTTCGGGTTGGCCGAACATGCTCGGCATGTTCGGCCGACCCGAAGTGCAGAAGGAGTTCGACTCAGCTGATCCAACATCTGGATCGGCTAAGCCGAACCTCCAGCAGGCTACTCGCTGCTGTTCGGTCTATTCTTATAGATGCCGAACAGCAGTGAGTGAATAGCCAAATGCTGCTGAGCGGCATTCGGCTCGGCTGTTCTGCTCGGTCCCTCTGTGGGACCGAGCAGAACAGAAAAACAGTTTAAAAAGTAGAAAAAAATAAATAGAAAACGATTGTGCGGTGCTAGCAGTGACAGCTAGCTCTGCCCAACTGTTTTCTATTGGCCGGCGGTTCTGCTGCCGTCAAAAAAAGATGAAAAAAAATATGTTTCGCCATAGGAATGCATTGCTAGATTCCTATTGGCTATTTCCATTTGCAATAGCCAATAGGAATCTAGCAATGCATTCCTATGGTGACATTTTTTTTATTATTCTGACGACGGCTCCATGTCAGAATAAAAAAAAAAAA